>NC_135783.1:314124321-314289321 GCF_051106095.1 Pogona vitticeps
ACTGTGTGGACCACAGCAAACTATGGCAAGTCGTTAAAGAAATGGGAGTGCCTCACCACCTTAACTATAGCCTGAGAAACCTATACGTGGGACAGGAAGCAACAGTTAGAACAGAATATGGAACAACTGATTGGTTCAAAATTGGAAAAGGAGTATGACAAGGCTGTATATTGTCCTCAGCTTATTTAACTTACATTATTCGAAAGGCTGGACTGGATGAATCCCAAGAAGAATTAAGAAGAATTAAGAATTAAGAAGAATCAAAGCTACCAACATGTATTTGACCCAACTCCAGGAGGCAGTGGAAGACAGGAGGGCCTTCCGTGCTCTGGTCCATGGGGTCATGAAGAGTCAGACACAACGAAACGACTAAACAACAACAACCACAAACATCGCAGGTACAGTGGGGTCTCGACTTACGAACTTAATCCGTATTGGAAGGCAGTTCTCAGGTCGAAAAGTTCTTAAGTCGAATCTACATTTAATAATAAATGTAGAATGCATTGAAAACCATTTAATCTGTATCTGCTCTTTTCGTCCATAGAAACTAATGGGAAGCTGCTATTCCGCCTTCTGCCACTAGAGGGGGATATTTTTTCTTTTTTCCTTTTAACCTAAGATGACTTAGCTTTAAAAAAAAGGAAAAAAAAGAGTTCGTAACTCGAATCTAAGTTCGTAAGTCGAGTCCATATAGTTCTATGAGAGCGGTTCGTAAGTCGAAACGTTCGTATGTCGAGCCGTTCGTAAGTCGAGACCCCACTGCACTGAACATTCCTTTTCCTTGACTCCCTAATTAGATCCCACACTGACCAGCTTGCATGTTCTCCTCTCCTCCTCCTGTTTTGCTGTTCAGCCAGTCTCCAGCAGGAGCAGGAGCTTCTCTTCTCTACCTCCTTGCCTGATTGCCTACTCAGACAAGGAGGCAGTACAGACAAAACCTGTGCTCCTGCTGGGGACTGGAGAGGAAGAGGAGGAGAGCATTTGTCAGCTGGTGAATGGGTAATTGGTTGGGGAATCAGGGGAACGGAGCGTGTGGCACTTGTGGTGCTGTGTGTATGAATCAGAAGGTACCTCTGAACTGAAGTTTGCCCATCGCTAGTTAAAATGAACTTGTCATAAGCTCTTGCCCCCTCTTTTCTTGATCTCCTTACATAGAGAGTAGCAGTTTGAAGAGGAGGACCTGTCAACATGATCAGAAATTCATGAGCATCAGAGATTCCCCTACCCATAGCTTAGAGAGTCACTGCTCAGAGGAAGCTGATGTCTTTAGAATATTCAGTACCAAAGTCAATACAGTGGTGACTCGACTTACGAACTTAATCCGTTCCAGAAGATGGGCGTAACTTGAAATGGTCGTAAGTCAAAGCACCATTTCCCATAGGAATGCATTGGAATGCAATTAATCCATTCCAGACCGGGGGGGGGGGGTTTACAAAAAAACAAAAAAAACAAATCAAAAGCAAACCCCACTGCAAGCCCCATTGGAATGCATTATGGGTGGGGGGAAAAAATCACAAAAAAGAAAAAAAAATGCAAGCCCCATCAGAACGTGTTGGGGCAAAAAAAACCCAAACAACAACAACAACAACAACAACAACAACAACAACAACAACAACAACAATGCAAGCCGCGTTGGAACGCATCAGGGCAAAAAGAAAAAAAAAGAAATGCAAGCCCCATCGGAATTAATCGGGACCAAAAATAAAACAAAAACAAAAAACTGAAAGCCCCATCAGAACATGCTGGGGCTGAAAAAACCCCACCCCACCCCCCCAAAAAAAACCACACACAAAACAATGCAAGACCCATTAGAACACGGTGGGGCTGGAAAAAAATCACCACCACCACTCCCCAAAATGCAAGCCCCATGGGAATGCGCAAGGGCTGGGGGGGAAATTGCCAAAAAAGCAACACAGCAAGCCCCATAGGAACATGCTGGGGCTGAAAAAACAACATCAAAACACACAAAAAAATCACAGCACAGAAACATAACCCCCTCCAGCCCAAACCCACCCTGCAAAACCCTGTATGTACTCACTCAAAAGCAGAAAGCAGCAGCAGGCAGTCCGAAGCCTCTTCCGACGCACACTCTCTAACCATTGGGGCGAAAGAGCTACAAAGAAAAAGCCTCTTTCCTGACCAGCGGTTAGTAATTTAAATTCCCTGCCTTTCCCCCCACATTTTTTCTGGTAGTAACTTGAAGTTATGGTTGCAAGTAGAAGCAAAATTTTGCGGCCGAGTTGGTCATAACTCAAAATGGTTGTAAGTCGGGATGTTCGTAAGTTGAGGCACCATTGTACCACACAGACTAATGTGCTGTCCTCCGTGTGCTGAGTCTGAAAGGTTGGGTGGTTGTTTTGTAAACAACAATAAAGCTAAATCTTCGTCTTGATCATTGAAAAGTTAAGCATAATTTAAATGAGCTTTAGACAGCAGTGATAGTTGCAACCATCACGCCTGTTATTAAAAGTGCTTAATTTTTAGTGTGCTTTATTAGCCTGTATTAATTGATTGAAAGTGTCATAATTTATCTATTGCATAAAACATAGAATAAATACTAGCAGGCGCGGAGCAGGAAAATTGCTCTTCGATTTAAAAATATTTGTGGACTGTACATTTATTGAAACATCAAATATTTGGATCAAAAATTGTTTTGAAAAATATCCAACTTATTTCTATACTGCTAGTTCCCAAACTTCTGAGTTTTTGAATAAACCCTGATGAATTATGACTTTATTTAAAAATTTTAAAAAGGAAACATTCATTTAGATTGTTTTTAAATTTAAAATAAGCATAGATAGCCTTATTGAGAAAACTAAATGCTAGTACCAGGAATGTATCTTTTGGAGAAATTTTCTAAAAATGTCATAAACATATTTTCTCATTAAAACCTCACAGCTTTGTGTCCATTTATAATATTGTTTTTGCACTTTCCTGGGGTTGGTCTCCCCCCCCCCCAATCTGGTTAGCAGTATTCTATTGCATGATTCTATTGCCAATAAAATATGCAACAATTAACTACCAAAATTGGCTTGCATCCTTGAACTATATCCCGCTTCCCCGTAATTGCTGTTTATTTTCCCTTGATCTTATCATTGTCTCTGAAGCCTGGCTTAGTACTTAACTTTCTCTCAAAATGGTTTGTGTGATTTCTGTTATGATACAGTTATTTCTCAGATTTGAGATTAGAGAAGATTTTGAAAAGAAAGACAATGTTTTAAGAAAGTTTTATAAATAAACACCATAAGGCAGGGTAATAATTTGTTGGTGATTTACATGGCAGATTACTCTCTGTTGGGGAACAGATAGACACTTCACTTCACGTTGTGGTACAAGTGAAGAAGAACAGCTTGAACATGACTTCTCATCCCAGTTAGTGAGACAGAGCCGTCCGGCTTTGCTCTGTTTGGTTAAAAAGTAGTTCAGTATGAAATAACAGCATGTTACAACATTGCAAAAATATTTATCTGCTGGTTGTACAGCAGTATTTTCTGAACCATAAATCTGTTCATAATCTTCCCAAGGAAAAAAAATAGGAGCATGCCATTTATTTTGAAATTTATACTGCTGATGTAGTGCCAATTATGAATTTAATATAGGTTGTGATCTTTTCAATGACTGTAATTTCCAGCTGCATACACAACCAGTTTTTAATTGTTGTAGTATTTACATCTTACTTAGATCTAATCAGACTGATCTTTTCTGTCACTGGTAAAAGTAGTGCTACACTATAGTAGTTGCTAGTGTCATTCAGAAGTGTATTTTCCAGCTGTAATACCTTGAGTGTATCTGGTAAGGCATAGTTAGGTCTTACCACTAGAGATGGTGGTATCTGTATTTCATATTTGTATAGAAATATGAATATCATCTCATAGCTGGACTTAATGAGGGTCTGGCTCCTGGGGCTGGACCATCCACTCATGCATCCAGCAGCAGCAGCAGTTCTGACTTATGGTGACCCTTTTCAATATCCTCTAGCTAGAGAGAATACTCATAAGTGGTTTACCATTCACTTCCTCTGGAAGTGCCCTTGGACTCTGTAGCCTGCCCATAACCATACAGCCAGAAGGCACAATGGAAAATCAAACTCCCAGCCTCTGACTCTGCAGCCAAATACATAAATCACTGAGCCAGCTCATTAGTGGGAGCCATTTCAAGAAGATGGTGGTTGAAGCAAAGTATTTTCTGTGAATGTGGAAAACAGTCAAGATAACCTGGCACATTTGCTCCTTTCTTTTAAATATTCTGATGAGTATGTTGTTGAGAAGAAATGTACTGTACTTCAGCATAGATGTTGATGAAGGAAACTGCTTTGTTTGTACATAGTCACAGGTTTCATTGGGTAAAAACACTGAAATAGACATTTTGCTGGGAAGCAAAGTTGTGGAATATCTATTTTTAAATACAGAACAAAATAATTTTTATCTGAGCCATGGACTACACTTAAACTTATAAGGATCTATTCCGGATTTTGTATTGAAAAGATTTTGTAAATTATTCCACAATTTGTTAGAAATATTAAAAATGTTTGAGCACTTCTCCAGATTAGATTAGGCATCCTTCAGTCTCAAGAGCCTATGGTAATGTGCTCTGTTTGGAGGACTTGAAAGAGCATCTAGTGTGACTGAGGAGGCCAATTCGAGAGTGACAGTCCCTTCCACACTGAAGACAAATACAATCTGTCCCCTGTCCAACTCACTGATAGCTACAATTTGGTACATAGATAATCCACACCGCCTTGATTATTATAAAATGGAAAATGCTGAATGGGTTTTGCTCAAACTCAAAGTGGACAGTCTGCTTCAGAAATGTAGCCATACTTTTGTGGATGGTTATCAAAGTTATGATATGTCTCTCATCAGTCATTTAAATGAAGAGGGGATGATTTGTAGTACTAGCTACAAATCATCATATATGCTTGCAGAATGCAAATTATATCTTTTAGTTTTGTCATAAGCTGGTAATGTTCAGTCACAGATGTGAAAGTAACTTCTTTGGGACTTCCATATTTCCCTAGGACTGGAAAGAAATGTTCTTTTTCATTTCTGAGATGCTGTGATTCATTTGTAGACTGGCATAGAATGGAAAAAGGACATTTGATCCAATCCACTGTAGCTACTTTCTAGCTAAAGAACTTCATACAAACTTCACAAATTGTATTTCTTGAATATTTTCGCTGAAAGAGCTTTTACAACCTCATGCGGCAATTCCCTCTCACAGTTTTTTGAAGAAAAAGTCTTGCCTTTAATTTAGCAGTCTTTTTGTGTTGTTTATCTGCAACTGTTTTTAAGGGAGCATACAACAGCTTTCTATCCCTGATCGTTTAGATACATGAATTTAGCAGAACAAAAAGAATTAAAAATATTGGTAAGTTTTCCAGGGTTAAGAAACAACAGTACCTGTCTATGGCAGGTAACACTAGCAGACAGCAGCACAGCTCAGTAAGACACTAGTGTGGATTGCCATGGTCTATATTGATTTTTTGGTATTGGTCTCCAGTGACACATCCTTATACTTGATTATCTTTCCTTGTTCCTTCATAGCTGCCCTTCTGAGTCTCAGTCTTCTATTTTTTTTGTCTGCAGTCTTTTTTTGGATCTGTATTAAATATTCAATATTGCTTTCAAGGAAAAAAAAGCATTAAAATTTGAACATTAAATACACAAATTAACCTCTGTGGCTATGCTGCTCCCCTAACCCCCATTCCTTTGGGAATGCAACCCCTTGGCTGTCACCAAATATCAAAAATGACCATCCTGTTGAGATTGCACCCCTTGGGATGAAGGAATAGTATTCAGCCTTTGGTCTTTAGAATGACATAGAACTCCTTTTTAAAATTTATAGACTGTTCTGTAACGAACATTTCCTCCTTGGTTCATAGAATAAAAATCAGAAATTAGAAATGCTGTAATATTGCTGGTCTAATTTAGTACTGCTTTCAATATTGTTTATTTTTATTTATCTATTTATCTATTTATCTATCTATCTATTTATTTATTTATTTATTTATTTATTTATTAAATTTATACCCCACCCCTCTAGACCATGTCTACTCGGGGTGGCTTACAACATAAAACAACAACATATTGTTATGACACACTGCCAATAATATAATTGTGGTCTAGCTTCAGATCATTATTTTATGTTTTCCTGAGTTGTAGTACTATCTTGCAAGCTGAGTAAAACTGACTGGCTTTTCCACATGAGCCAAATAAATAGAACTTCCACACAGTTTATTATGTGCTGAATATCTTTCCAAATCAGCATTACCAGATAGGACAGATACCTGAATGCAACCTTGCAGTTCTTCCAGTAGGAAGGGCACATAAGCAAGTATCTCAGAACTGTTCTCTCTTCGCATTCAGAAGGAGAAGAAAAGAATCACTCTTGCAAAACCCAGTCTATTTACAATGCCATGGTCTGGAGGCCTCGTAACAGTGCCTTGAGACCAATGAAACAAATGGCAAGTGGATAATCAAAAGATTTTTTTTTACTGTAGAGTTTGGGGCCTGTCCATTTGCTAGAAAAGCCAAGCTCAACAGTGATGGCTATCAGAGTTCTAAATGATCATCACAGTTTTTTTCTCTTTATGGATGAGTGATTTCCCCTCTTCTGGCAACATTATGGTACACACACTGATGCTCAGAGAAGGTTAGACATTACAAGTGCTTTCATATCAAGCATGAAGAACTGCTGTTTAGTTGTATGTGATTTCTTGTGCCTCCCCCACAAAAATTATAGGAGCCTGTGGTCTAGGAAACTGAGAAGTAATAGCTGAGCAAAGTCCATCTCTGTTCCCATGTACATAACTCTGAATTTTCATGGAAAGCCCATTGCTGAAATCTATATTGTGGCTTTACTCCCATAAAGTAGCAGTAACAACTTTGTGGGAATAAAAAAATAGTGCAGAAATTAAAGATCCTGGCAAATGCCATAAAGACACATGTTATAACAGTATATCAGTACACTGTGGATATCGAATAAAGGTGTAGGCCATTTCCGCTGTGCATTCTGTAATAGCTATAGGGGTATTCTCTTGAGATGTTCATACACAACATCTGCCCAATTACCATTATAAAACTATCTCAGTGATTAGTCCTAGACCAAACCCGCATTCCTGTCACCATATACTCCCTTGCACTGCATAGGTATATGTTCTCGGCACATAAATAGGTGCAATATGACTGTCACTGTGGGGTACAAGAGGACTGGTTCCTGTTATCAACACAAGGGGTTGAGTAGCTCCTTTGCAATGATTTTTAAAATACCTGTCATAGCTGAGCATAAGAACAGATGTTGAATACATTTCCAGCCATAGGTCATTCTTTGCTTTTCTGTTTTCTGAGGACACAGGTTTATGGCAAAATATAGTTATATAAAGTAAAATACTCTCATTTCCTGACCAGAAGGAAGCTATTTATAGCGGCGAGTGATGGTTTCATGCTCGAAGGTGAAACTAAGCAATAGTGGGTTGCCACTTAAAGTGGGAGGGAGTACTGTACACAGTTAATTTAAATGGAAAGGCTAAATGCACATTTTATTTACCTGAAGAGGTCTACTGTATGTCTAAAAAAAGGGAAGATTTGTAGACCAGGATGGGGATGACTCGCCCTAAAATTTCAAAAGAGGCTTCCTCCCCAAATTACAAGCCACCCTTGGTTTGGATTCTTTCTGATGAAGCCAAAGGTTTAGCAATCATTTTGGAATAGCCACAAAATGGCACTCTTCAGTATATTTATAGTTATTTCAGAATGAATAAGAATCCTGATAATTCAATTGAAAAATGGGTAAAAATGGTCAGCAGCATAATAAAAACTAAATTATATTGTGCACAGCATAATTTATACTTTTAATTCCATGTATACTACTGAAAGATAATGTTTTTTATTTAAAAGTAAGGTTCACGCTTCAAGGCCAGATAACAAGTTAAATAAGTTAAATCCCCATAAATATATATATATCACATTTTGTTTTACATACACAAAATTAGAAGATATTTTGTTATTACTGGTTGACCTAAAAACTTATAAGTATAGTCATGGAGGCTTGCCCCTCCCCCCCCCCAAAAAAAACTATAGCCATTCTAAGCATATTAAAATACATGTGCCTGTTAGCATTGATTAAAGGTATGGTTTAACACCGAGTGTTTTCCTTTTGAGAAGCTGCCAGTTATCTACATTCCTTCAGAAAAGTGTATATGTTTTAGTTTAATATCTTACTTATCACAAAAAAAAGCAGGGTCCAGTTAGTTAAGGTTTCAGTTGAACGTGGAACATGACTTCCTAAGCTTGTCATGCATCAAACTGTTATGGCTGGCAATTGTTTAAAAAAATTCATTTTGTTATGAACTAGCCTGTTTTCAACTGGGCTGTTCAGAGATGGATTGCTTTCTGGAGTTTTTGACAGGTGTAATTGTTAAGGCGTCATCTGTTCTTGTTTGCACAAAATACATTTTAGCCAACTGTAGGACTTGCCCGCTAATCTTTCTCACATCATTCCATTCTTTGCTTGCCACTAGACAAATCCCCTGTTATTTGACCAGATGGTGGAAAATCCATTCTCATGATAAGTTGCTTCTAGTTTGCATTTAGATTACCTGCAAAAATGGAACAATTTACTACTCTGCCTCTAACCATCTCTTCCCTCCTTTTTTCCTTTAGTTTGACTTCTTGTAACTAATTATTTAAATTCTGCCCTGTGAGTTAAAATTAGTCATAGCTTTACATGTTTCACATGTATGTAAATGCATAGAGTTCCACTTGGAGTTATGGGATGGATCCATCTTGAGTTGAAGTGACATGTCAAAGTGGGAGGATGAGGCTATCTGATGTGCAAATATAGCCATATCTGAAAGAGTGCTTTGGAACTTTTTTGTAGATGCATGTAATATTTTTTAAAAAGAAGAAGCAGGTCATAGAATGGGGAGTGTCCCCTTTTCTTTGTTGATAGCTCTTGTAAGGAATGAAAGAGGATATAAATATTAAGTGTGGTTTTGTTTAATTCACCCATGACACTGAATTGTTATTGCTAGCATTTATAAAATATCCTCTTATAGGTTTATTTGGTAGTGCAAATATTATAAAAATATTAGCTTTTAGCTCTCACAAGAGAAGCAACAGTAGGACTGGTTGTGCCCAAAATTTTATGTGGGAATAACTTTTGTTTCATAGACCTTTCAGAATCAATCTGAAAGTGATTTCAGTTAACCAGCACGAATTGATTAGGCTCAAAGACTATTCACATCTTTAATTTTCAATTCTGAGAAAATATATACAAGAAATCAATTTAAAAGCATAAAATGGAACAGGGATATACAGTACCCAGAGTAAATAGCCAATATACAGTTTGATCTTTGGCAAAATCAATTTTTATATGGAACTTATGAGATCAGCCCTCCCTGCTGACATAATGTGTTGAAGAACGCGTTATCAGAATTAATTTGGGATAGGCTGTGTGAAAGTCAGTTCCAGAAACAGAATATACAACTGGCCGTATGAAAAAGTTGGTTATTTCTAACCAGCAATTTCTGTACAGATTATCTACTCTCTGACTGGCTTTGCTGATACATTGGTTACTGGAGTAACTAAAAGCCATCTTGTTGCTAATCCTTGATTTCTGGTATTTGATTACTTCATATTAATAACTTCACTATAAATGCTCCATAAAACTGATAGGAATAGTTGATATATATTTTAAATCTCAGGGCAGAATCCAGTTGTTAATCCCAAGTGGACTCTTTGAATCAGTAGAAGTTAATTATTGTTGACTTAACAATTCACTGGGTCTAATCTCCTTGGGACTAACAAGTGGATTTAGCAAAGAATGATTCAGGTAGTGTTTCATGAATACGTTGATGAAGGGTCTCGATGTATGTTTTGTATGTACGATCAAAGAATGTCTTCAAAGAATGCTTCAAATATGGAGATATTAAAGAAGAAGGTTCTTTTTAAAAATTTAATTCATATGAAGCAATATACAGTACACAGTATGATCCATAGGATGTGTTAGCTTTGCTATTGTGCATTATAACTGACATTTTAGTATGACTCCATAGGATTTATATGCATGAATCACTTTAGATCCTTCTTTTGAAGTTGGCATTGTACTTCACTCTTCCAGATGTATAAGGAGAGATGGCGAAAGTAGAAGTAATATGAACCATTATATAATTAAAGAAAAATAAGTAGATTTTTAATACTTTCTCAATCATTTTGATTTTCACAACAGTTCCATCACTTACAGTATGGTGACAGTATAGAGGAAACAAGGTTATGATCTTTCCTGTAAAATTATTAAATAAACATAAAGAAACAGTTATGTTTGCCTACCAAGGTAAACATCTGGTGCATCTGGTGGGGCCACTGAGATACAGGAAGCTGGACTAGATTGGCCCTTGGCCTGATCCTACAGGGCTCTTCTTGTGTTCTTATATAAGGTACACTGTTCAATAAGTGGTAAAGCCAAAAATTTAAGCAAATAGGGTAACAATTTCAAACAGATAAATATTGTGGTATTAAGAATGCTCATCTGATGGCTTATTAAAATTAATCCATAAAAATGATAATGAATTACCCCAATTGAGGGCTAATTATTTGTATAGAAGCAGCATTGACAGTAGTTATTATTTACATACTCTAAAATTATATGATGGTCCCTAGTTCTTAGGACTAAATATCAGGTCATTAGTTTTTCTTTTCTATAAACGAGGAGCAGGATGTTAGGTGGCTGAATTTTTAAGATCACCATCAGATTGAATATCTATAGATGCAAATAGGAATAATATCCTCAAGCTTAAAGACAACATGGACATTTAGTTATGCTAATTAAATGTTATATTATCCTTATTTTAAATTTATACATTGTTGCTAAGTTGCTTTGATTAGAAGGGGGTTTGTTCTGATAAGAAAAGTGTTCTTGGTGGAGAATTAGAATTCCATTAACTCTCAGCATTGCATTTTAGAAATGTGTACAAAGATGTAGCTGTGTTAGTTGCAGCAAACAACAAAGAGTCTTGTGTCACCATTAAGACTATCAGGTTTTCTTTGGCATGAATTTTTATGGACTTGAGCACACTTCCTCAGATGCATGGAGGACAGAATTTAAACTGCAGGTTTATGTAAGACTGTGACTTAAATACTGTGTGTTATGGAACTGATAAAATGAGCTATACCTACAAAAGCTCATGCCACAGAAAAAGTGTTAGTCTTAAACGTGTCACAGGTCTCTCTAATCCAGAAATGGAATCTGTCTCTCTATATATGAATATATATATTCTATGTAATGAGATGAGATAGTTGTAACATATAATAATAGCACCTTTCACAGTACTAATTGTCCTGCATTACAGTTGACTGTAGAGAATCTCTAGTCATGTATATCTGTTTTTGATACCTCTACAGAATAACTGTCCAGCATCCTCTGCCCAACCAGTCAGAATGTAGGAAAATCTACAGATATGACGGAATCTACTGTGAATCTACCTACCAGAAGTATGTTGAAATCTGTGTGAGTCTTTCTTCTGGCTCGTGCGTTAGTGCTGTCCCACTATTCAGAAGTTAAACGTGTATTGAAAACTTACACTTCTACTTGAATGAAATACCTTTGAAATTGGGGACAGATATATGTTGTTTTCATACTTGGGAATTGTGCTCTTGAAGTTAAAAGGGAAATAAATAAACCTCTAGGACTTTATTAAATCTCTTAGGTATGCTTCTGTATATTGCAGTAAACAAGTACTTAAACCTAGAAAAACCTAGGCAAAGTATATTGCACAGGTGCTTCACATCTTAGGGATTTGAAAGGTGTGTTATGTATAAATTAGCTGTCACTTTTTTCAGTCCTGTAATGGAATGATGAGTTGCAATTTGCATAATCCTTTAAGAAGGCAAATTATACTGTCATGTAGCAGACTTAACATGCTAGCTAGGATTTCATAGCTTTGAAACTAATTAGTATGTACCTTACAGGACAGTTAAATTGAAGTTGAGTCCTTTTGCTTTTTCAGTCATTTGCCTTTGTCCCTTGCCTAACAGTATCAGAATTAGTTAGTGACTAGAAAATGTTACAAGTGTATTGGAGGAAACCATTATAGACAGATATTGGTCTGAGCAAGAAAATACAATATAGTTTGGGTTTTAATACCTTTAGAGTCAGAATTTTTGTTTTAACTGTGTGGCTTTAGTTGGATAGTTTTTTGTTTCATGAATAAATTGGAAAGTAGTCCTGATTCATCTAATGCTGGTTGTGTTCAGAAGTAACTTTATGTGTGTGAATCAACTGTGCCAGATATTCATTAGGTATATGTGTGTAAAATGATCTCATATCTAATAATGTGGGTATGCACACAATCTACATGCCATTCCCCATTCAGTATCCAGTGCAGTAGTCTGTTATTGGCAGCTATTTGTACAATGTTGCTCCTGATCTTGTTGAGTGCTATCAAAATATGAGCAAGAATATTTTGAGAGAGTAGGTAATAAAAGATGTTGCAGTGAAACAATAACAATTTTTGATAACCATTGTTTGATTGATTTTTTTTAAAAAAATCTGCATTTGTGTTTTCTTTTGTTCTTCTGTGTTTTACAGTGGAATTCTAAGAGTAGCAAATAAACAGCCAAGAAGTGGTTTTGTTATATTAATGCTGCTAAATTATCACTGGACAATTGTTACTGGCAGATGAAGTAGCACAAGATTTATATCACTAAATTAATTTCAGATTTGTGGCTTACTAATGTTTTTCTTTTTTGCTGTCTCACATTCTTTGTACATTATTGTGTGAGAATTGTTGTTTGAACCTTCAGATGTAGAGTGGAACCATTCACCAGCATGTAAATCATCTTGATATTCTTCTAGTTGGGGGAATTTTACCAAGCAGTTTACCATTTCAGGATATGCTAATTATAAGCAAAAGCAAGTCATAAAGTGATTGTAAATTAAATAAATAAGGTCTTCATGAATGAGATCTTAGATGCATCAAACTGAGAAAATATTTTAATTAAATAGTAAATCCTATAGATTTGCCTATAGATCTATGTACATTAGCAGTTAATAAGCAATCATCATCATCATCTTCAAACCAGTGTGATGAAAGCTAAGATCCAAGGAATTAGTGCTAACAGCAAATGTCGACTCTGCCAAGACAAAAATGAAATTGTGTCACACCTCGTCTGCAAATGTCCAAAGATTGCACAAACAGATTACAGAGTTAGACACGATAGAGTGGCAAAGTTAGTGCACTGGTCATTATGCAAAACATAGAACTTGCTAGCCTCCAAAAATGCCTGGAAACATCAGGTAGAGAAGGTGTCAGAAAATGAGGAATTCAAGATCTTGTCAGATTTCTGGATCGAAACTAAAAGAAACCTTGAACATAACACACCAGATATGGAAGTAGAATAAGTGTCTGGATTATTGACATTGCAATTCCAGAGGATGCCAGAGTTAAAAATAAAGAATTGGAAAGACTAACAAAGTACAGAGACCTGGCCATCAAACATTTGCCTCTGGAAGAAACACACTTCGGTGGTCCCCGTAGTCATTGAGGCTTTGCGAACAATGTCAAGAAACTTCAGCCAGTGCTATAAGTAGTTGCAGATCTCAGAAATCACACCATCAAGCTACAAAAAAGGTAGTATTAGGGACAGCATAGATACTATGCTGATACTTAACAGATACAGTACTTAGCTTTTTGGTTAAAACTTGTTTCTATTCTATAATACCAGTCAATGTTTTTATAATTTTAACTGTTTCTAGTGTTTTTGAATAACAACAACAGCTAAGAGGACTGAAGATTTCATGTAGCTTCTTCTGAATTATCTAAGCTTTCCCGTATTTACTCAGTGAAGTTATTCTATTGTTATCTTAGGGTAGTCACTTAACTGGCTCTAAAATGCAAGCTTGATCATTGACCTGCCTATGTCAGAATTGCACAGTAAAGATGGAAATTACGACTTGAGAATTACTAACTATTATACCTTGTTCAAGTAGGCTGAAATTAATTTAGATGTTTAAGGTTACATAACAGGTACATCTGTAATCATCAGCATTATATGCCCTGAAAGGCAACTCCTGAGAGAAATGTACCTGTTTACTTATGTCTTGGCTTGAACTTATCTTGTGATCTGTCATCTGTAAGAATAAGTTTATCAGTTTTTATTAGGGCACAAACAAGATGACATCCTTGTTTCACTCATGGTAAATGAAGTGGGGGTGATTTTGATAATTTTGAAGGGTGGTTAATGTCAACAAAAACTTTTCTGGTGGTTACCAGCTAGCACCAGAACATGGTACTACTTGACATCATATGTTTGTTCATATGAGACCTTAAGAGTGAAAGAAATGGGAACCATTGATGAGAACACAAATAGTCTCCAGGAAAGTCTTTCCCTGACATTGCTGTGAGGTGTAACAATTAAGATGGGAAAGCAATTTCACTTCCTTTTTTGACTCATTTCTCCTTTAGTTTCAAACCCTAAGCTTCATTTGAAAACGTTCTACTCAGTATTACTTTTGACAATAATTCAGTGAAAATTATGATGAAACACCTGCAAAGTCTTACATGGAAATCTCCAATTCTGTCTTACTTTTGGTGGCAGCTGTTTTATCTTCTAAAGGTAGACTAAAGGTTATCACGCAGTGAACAGTTATGAGATGCTGGCACACATCTGATCCGCATCTTAGGATCAAACTATATTGAATGTGTTTTTTCATTTAACGTGCCAGTTTAAAAATATATATAAACAGCAACAGCTGGAGGAAGGAATGCTAATACTTACTGCAGATTACTGCAGAGATGGAAGAGGTTTCAAACCTTTCATCCTCTTGGCAACATAGCAAAATTCCTTCTGAAGAAATTTACATTGTGAGGAATTCTCCCAAAGGAGATATTCCCTCTCAGTGCAAATTGCAGCTTCAGAGGAGCATGGATTTTTCCTCAGGACTGAAGGAAGGAGAAAGGGGACTAAATTGTTTCTATGTGTAAGCTTTGATTCTGATAATGACAGCTGTCACACTTTCTGTTACACAGAGATTCTGTGTGTGAAGTTTTTCAGACTTGTAAAATTCAGATACACATATAATTTGAAATCCTGTTGTACATCTCCTTGTGTACCACAGTGATGATATCATCAGTTGTAGCAAATCACCACTAGCCTTTTTTGCATTTTTGTGCCAACCTTCTACTGCCTTCTGTTGCCATTTACCTTCATCCCATTACTTTTGGTTAGACACAAGCCACAGTAATGCACATACTTAGATCCCAACTGAATTAAGTCAAAATAAAGTATATGGAACTTACTGCCAAATAGACATATAGGAATGCACTGAATCCATGAGTCACTATTCATGATTGGATAGTGACTCATGGTGAAAACATTAATTTTATAGGTTCAATTTTAAGACCTGTTGAATAAACAGGTGAATAAAATTAGCAGGTTGGATATTATACTCAACAGGTAGTTGGAATTAGCAACTAGATTTAGGCCTTAGGACTTGATACTGTAATGTAAGTAGTGTCATCCATGTGAACTGAAACCATATGATCAACATTCCCTCACTCTGTGTGCATGGAGGTGGGTGGGGATTCATTCAAAATGTGAAGTAAACTGGCTGCCGGCTGGCTGTGCACAACCCTGATGGAGCTTTGGGCAAGCACACACGCAAGCAGCTTAGAGGGAGCATTGCATGTGATTATTAATGAATCCATTAAATCCTTGGTTTGTAGTGAGGTTCATTCCTGCTTTCACCAACCTCCCTTTTCCTGCTAGCCTCTCCTCCTATAGACTTACTTCACTTTATGGCTGCTAGCAATATTAATGGAAACATTGCTACAGATCTCTTAAGTGTGGTTTAGGACAGCTGTATTTTCTAGTAATGTTTGCATTTGAATCTGAGATTTCTAGATAAGAAGGGGATAAAAAGAGTTTTGGACAACAGTCTCCAGAAAAAGTTTGTAGCTGCATGTATAAGCTGGGTTGAAGAGAGAAATTGATGGGGGCAGGTTTGGGGGTGCAATACAGGAGGTAGGATAGGAAAGATATTTCCTCACATTCATAATTCTTCCCAAGTGGAGACTGTGGTCTTCTAGAACAGCCATTCTCAACAGTTTCCGTATAGCACCTGAGGGCCCTGGCACATTTGAAGACTGGAAATAGTTCTTCACACACAACCTTATAAGGTTCATTATGGAACTTATATAACCTGATTTGGCTTATATTTCTTTCATATTGTGTTTATGGCCGTGGCCCAAAAAAAGATAGAGAATGGCTGCTCTAGAGGATCAAACATTTTCTGCAACTCCTATTTGAGGAGTTGGTGCCGGTTCTGCTTGTTCAGTGCTTTGGCTAGGATTGGCAAGAACTGCAATCCTACAACATCTGCACATTCCCCGTGCCTGCAATATGTTATTAGGAGTTTCTGAATTAGGAAATGATCATTTTTTTAGAAAATAGAGCCAGTGTTCCAGCATTACATTGCATTTCAGTTCCTTCATTTGTCCATATACTGTAGTCTTTATTATATTGTTTTTCATAGCTGTTTAAAAGTCACACAAATCATTTTATACAAAATGTGTCATTTCCTTTTTCTTTTCTCACATACATTATGCGTCCTCTGCTGTCAGGAGTAAAAAAGAAGCCTTGCCTCGCTGACCGGCCCTCTCCCAAGACAGCGCCTCTTGCACCCTCCATCTGGAACTGCAGCCAGCCAGTGTGTTTGCCGGCTGGCAGGCTGCAGTTCTGGATGGAAGGTGCAAGAGGCGCTGTCTTGGGGGAGAGCCAGCGAACGAGGTGTGCTGCCAGCCCTTTTCCTTGAGCGCCTGAGTTGTCGCCGTGCGATTCATGAGAGCGGAGCTCACTCCCAGCCCATCCTCAAAGAGCACCTCCAACAGCGCCACCAACAGCAGCTGCAGCCGCCACTGCCTCTTCCAGGGAATGACTCTCTGGCTCTCTCTCTGCTCCCCCAGCACCAACCCGGGCAGTGGTCACCTCAGCACCCAGCGGTGCTTCCTCCTCCTCCTCGTCCTGCTTCAGCTGCCTCAGCTCTGGAGGCTGCCTGGGCTCGGCTCGCAAAGTTTGCTCCCCTGTCGTGGTGGGGGTAGCTGCTGCTACTGAATGTGCCTTCTTTTGAGGGGGGCCCTCAGAGGAAGGTTGCCGGACCTGTGTGTGCGTGTGCGTGTGTGCGTACGTGCGTGCCTACGTGCGTGCTCACAAGCACCTTCGGGGGGTCAACCCATTCTGTTTAATTTCATGGGTACCGATGGGGGCTTTTCTCCTTTGGCAAGGCGATTCTGGGAGGGTTTTTTTAAAATTTTATGTCCCCATAGGAAACATCGCTAAGCGAAACACGGTTCCCCAATTGAAATGCATTGAAACCTATTCAATGCATCTCAATGGAGGAAAAATATAACAACAAATTTAAAAAGAGTCAGAACATTATAACTTTGAAACTGGACCTTGGATCAACATTAAATTTGGCAAAGGCATAGCAGACAGTCTGCTTTTGCACATGGGCAAATTTGGGCAAAAGGTTTTTTTAGTTACGACTTTTAAAATGTAAACATGTTTTTACCCGCCACATTTAAAACAGATCACATAAATTGAAAAGATCAGTTTTGCTTATCTTGAAAAAGAATGGGTGACCCCACCCCCTTTTTATTTGGAATCCAGGATGCAAGAACTGAAGTACTGATAATTTTAAAAAGGCCTTCCAAAAGAGAAAATTAGTAAATTTGCTATAAACTGAGCATGTGTGAAAAAGGGTTACTAGCAAGAGCATTCCAAAGTAGATACATTGTTGCTGCTTTTTGAGTATTATGATATTGTGCAGCAGACCAAATCAAGATTCTACAAGGCAGTTCTAAAAATTGCGGCACTGTGACACTTGTCAAAAACCAGCTCTGACAGTTGTCTTGTATTTCGATGAAAAACTGTTAACTGACGAAAAAAAAGGATCAGCTTTTTTTCTTGCAAGAGCTTTTCTCTTGCTGGGTATCATTTTGTGAATGGCAGTGAACACAAAAGGGTATCATGTAGACCAGTGGGTCCCAATCTTGGATCCCCCAAATGTTCCTGGACTACAGCACCCAGAAATATTGGCCATCACAGCTAGTGGTGAAAGCTTCTAGGAGCTTTAGTCCAAGAACGTCTGGGAACCCAAGGTCGAGAACAACTGCTAAAGACTGCTGCCATTGACATTGTTCAACCTTCAGGCTGCCCTTCGCTGTGTAAAGTGTGGCATCCTTTTTCCTGCTGGCAATGCAGGCATCGTGTGCCGCAGCAATATTGGGCCATTTTCCGGCATTTTGAATTGTGGATACAGAAGCACAATATACAATATTAATAAATTGGAAATTTTTTGAAAAAATTGAATTATATACTAGGTAATAAATGATTCAGTCTACACTGGTATGAGCCTCATTGGGTTCCTTTCTTCCATCCTGTGTCTGGAAATGAGGGTTGCAAATAAACAGGGTTTATTAGATTAGGAGAGGGATTCGTCGTTGTTTAGTAGCTTCCGACTCTTCGTGACCCCATGGACCAGAGCACGCCAGGCCCTCCTGTCTTCCACTGCCTCCCGGAGTTGTGTCAAATTCATTCTGGTAGCTTCTATGACACTGTCCAACCATCTCATCCTCTGTCATCCCCTTCTCCTCTTGCCCTCACATTTTCCCAACATCAGGGTCTTTTCCAGGGAGTCTTCTCTTCTCATGAGATGGCCAAAGTACTGGAGCCTCAGCTTCAGGATCTGTCCTTCCAGTGAGCACTCAGGGTTGATTTCCTTTAGAATGGATAGGTTTGTTCTCCTTGCAGTCCAGGGGACTCTCAAGAGCCTCCTCCAGCCCCACAATTCAAAAGCATCAATTCTTCAAGAAAGTAAAATCTGTCACTGCCTCCATATCTTCCCCTTCTATTTCCCAGGAGGTGATGGGACCAGTGGCCATGATCTTAGTTTTTTTTTTTTTGGTGTTGAGCTTCAGACCGTTTTTTGCACTCTCCTCTTTCACCCTCATTACAAGGTTCCTCACTTTCTGCCATCAGAGTGGTATCATCTGCATATTGGAGGTGGATGATATTACTTCCGGCAATCTTCATTCTGGCTTGGGATTCCTCCAGTCCAGCCTTTCGCATGATGTATTCTGCATATAAGTTGAATAAGCTGGGGGACAATATACAGCCTTGTCGTACTCCTTTTCCCAATTTTGAACCAATCAATTGTTCCATATCCAGTTCTAACTGTTGGTTCCTGTCCCACGTATAGGTTTCTCAGGAGATAGATAAGGTGGTCAGGCACTCCCATTTCTTTAAGGACTTGCCATAGTTTGCTGTGGTCCACACAGTCAAAGGCTTTTGCATAGTCAATGAAGCAGAAGTAGATGTTTTTCTGGAACTCTCTGGCTTTCTCCATAGTCCAGCACATGTTTGCAATTTGGTCTCTCATTTCTCTGCCCCTTCGGAATCCAGCTTATACTTCTGGGAGTTCTCGGTCCACATACTGCTGAAGCCTACCTTGTAGGATTTTGAGCATAACCTTGCTAGCGTGTGAAATGAGTGCAATTGTATGGTAATTGGAGCATTCTTTGGCACTGCCCTTCTTTGGGATTGGGATGTAGACTGATCTTTTCCAGTACTCTGGCCATTCTTGAGTTTTCCAAACTTGCTGGCTTATTGCATGTAGCACCTTAACAGCATCATCTTTTAAGATTTTAAATAGTTCAACTGGAATGCCATCACCTCCACTGACCTTGTTGTTAGCCATGCTTTCTAAGGCCCACTTGACTTCACTCTCCAGGATCTCTGGCTCAAGGTCAGCAACTACATTATCTGGGTTGTCCGGGATATCCAAATCTTTCTGGTATAATTCCTCTGTGTACTCTTGCCACCTCTTCTTGATGTCTTCTGATTCTGTTAGGTCCCTCCCATTTTTGTCTTTTATCATGTCCATCTTTGCACAAAATGTTCCTCTAATATCTCCAATTTTCCTGAACAGATCTCTGGTTATTTCTTTTCTATTATTTTCCTCTATTTCTTTACATTGTTCATTTAAGAAGGCCCTTTTGTCTCTCCTTGCTATTCTTTGGAAGTCTGCATTCATTTTTCTGTACCTTTTCCCTATCTCCCTTGCATTTTGTCTCCCTTCTCCTCTCTGCTATTTGTAAGGCCTCGTTGGACAGCCACTTTGCTTTCTTGCATTTCCTTTTCTTTGTACAATGTTAGGAGCCTCTATCCAAAGTTCTTCAGGCACTCTGTCCACCAAATCTAGTTCCTTAAATCTGTTCTTCACTTCCACTTTGTATTCATAAGGGATGTGGTTTAGATTATACCTGACTAGCCCAGTGGTTTTTCCTACTTTCTTCAGTTTAAGCTTGAATTTTGCTATAAGAAGCTGATGATCAGAGCCACAATTAGCTCCAGGTCTTGTTTTTGCTGACTGTATTGAGCTTCTCCATCTTTGGCTGCAGAGAATATGTACAATCTGATTTTGTTATTGCCCATGTGGTTATTTCCACGTGTAGAGTCGCCTCTTGTGTTGCTGGAAGAGAGTGTTTGTGATGACTAGCTTGTTCTCTTGACAAAACTCTATTAGCCTGTGTCCTGCTTCATTTTGAACTCCAAGGCCAAACTTCCCTGTTGTTCCTTTTATCTCTTGACTCCCTACCTTAGCATTCCAATCCCCTAGAATGAGAAGAACATTTTTCTTTGGTGTCAGTTCTAGAAGGTGTTGTAAATCTTCATAGAATTGGTCAATTTCAGCCTTGATGGTTGGTGCATAAACTTGGATTACTGTGATGTTGAAAGGTCTGCCTTGGATTCGTATTGACATCATTCTATCATTTTTGAGATTATATCCCATTACCGCTTTTCCCACTCTTTTGTTGACTATGAGGGCTACTCCATTCCTTCTGCAGGATTCTTGCCCACAATAGTAGATATGATAATCATCTGAATTGAATTTGCCCATTCCTGTCCATTTTAGTTCACTGACGTCCAGGATATCAATGTTTATCCTTGCCATCTCCTGTTTGACCACATCCAGCTTCCCAAGGTTCATAGATCTTACATTCCATGTTCCTATGCAGTATTTTTCTTTGCAGCATTGGACTTTCCTTTCACTTCCAGGCACATCCACAGCTGAGTGTCCTTTCGGCTTTAGCCCAACCACTTCATTAGCTCTGGAGTTACAGTACTTGTAGTTTTTCTCCGCTGTTCCTCAGTAGTATTTTGGACGCCTTCCGACCTGAGGGTCCCATCTTTCAGCGTCATATGTTTTAGCCTTTTGTTTCTGATCATGGGGCATTCTCAGCAAAGATACTGGAGTGGCTTGCCAGTTCCTCCTCCAGGTGGATTGCGTTTAGTCGGAACTCTCCACTATGACCTGTCTATCTTGGGTGTCCCTGCAAGGCATAGCCCATAGCTTCCCTGAGTGCATTCCAATGGGGAACTGGGTTTCACAAGACGATGTTTTCGCAAGACAGCGATTTCCATGGAATGAATTAAAATCGTCTTGTGAGGCACCACTGTATAAAGCAAGAAGAGATTTAACATGAAGTCTTAAAGCATTGCAAAATGCACCACCTGGGTTGCTTGTTTTGAAAATGTGGAATACTCATAAGAGATAAGAGAGGACTCAGATCATCCTGATGTTGAGCATTCCTGGAGTTGAGCTAATTCAAATAAATTTGCTGCTTGAGAACAACTGCTAAAGACTGCTGCCATTGGCGTTGTTCAACAATCAGGCTGCCCTTCGCTGTGTAAAGTTTGGCATCCTTTTTCCAGGTTTTGCTGGTTGATTTGTGGGCCTGTGGGCAGTGGGATGATGGGATTTAAGGGAGAAATAAGGAAGAATAAAGGTACTCCATCTTGATTAATCATCATTGACTAATTGTCATGACTTTGCATGTTCACGCTATGCAGTTATGCTACTTGCTGTGAAGCACCCTGTGCATGTTTGTGAGTATAGCTTAGAGAGTTAGATTTCATTATTTTCTGTGGGAATAGCTTTATCATGAACTCTGTAAGTACTACTTATCTTACCTGATCATGGTTTTTGTAATCAGTGCTGAAATTATTGGAATATTTTTGCTATGCTTTTTTTCTGTTTTAATAAAATAATAAAATTTTATCCAAGTTGGGGGGGAGGGTTGAAGGTACTAACCCGGTGTCTGAGGATACTCTGAGATTTTGAAGTACTGTATTTTGGGTTGCTTTAAGTTCTGCTTCTGAGTATTTTCCCTGAGCACCCAGGAGTAAGGGACTCAGAGTGTGCTAGGGAAGGCACGGCCTCAGGAGGGATTTTCCAACCATTGTGCACAAACCACCTGGACATAACTCATCCAGGCAGAGAAGGTAGTGTGACTGAATGGTGAGAGGAATCCCTCTGTACAACCTGTGGATAAATAAATCATTCACACTATTCCCGCAGCGAGGGCAGTAGGGATGGGAGTTTCATCAGGATGGTTCCAGACTGGTCCTGGTCTTTGCCTCTTTCTCTTCCTGGGTCTAGCGCTCTTATTTCCTCTTTCTTCACTAGTGTTGGAGCTGGTGGCAGTAGGTTCCCCAGGCTTTGGGCTAAACTTTTGTTCCTTCTGAGCCTTTCTCTCTCTCTTCCTTTCCCTCCAGTAGGAAGGCTTGTACTGAAGCTGGGAGTTCATGTGCTCCTTCCCGCTCCCTTTGGGAACCCTGGATAAGGATCACTTGCCATGGGTCTTTTTAAATAAATGTAGCTCTACTTCTTGGCAACCATTCCCTTGCATGTGGGGATAATTGTAAGAGCTGCTAAACAGCAGAATTGTATCAAGGTTCTGAAAGGTTAGAGGTGTCTGAAAGGTTAGAGGTATGTGCCAGCCTGTATCTTTTCTGATTTTTCAGTTAGTATTTCTTGAAGCATTAGTTTAATTCTAGCTACCGCTTAACAAATTGAGTAAAGCTACTCAAAAGTTTCTGAGAAGGGAACAAAGCAAGGGAAATTTGTGTAATTTGAACTAAGGTAGACTATCCATGTGTTGAGAGAGTTTACAAGCTAACAGAATCCTACCAGCTTTTTCCCCCCTGTACTTGCCCAAAGAGAGTAAATTACTTTTTGTTTCTAATTAATTGCAAATATTCCTCCCTTTACAGTTGTAATCTGCATGCAGGATTCTAATTTTCCTGTTTAACATTCTTTCCACTCCCAAAGAGAGATTGCTACTCTCTAATAGAAAGGAATAGTCCCATACTGTGTTCTTGTTTTCTTTTTGCTCCCTTTTGCAATGAAAGGAGGTAGCTTTGCTAAACAGGGAGTGAAAGAGATCAAACCTTACAGAAAGTATGTTGTTCGGTGAAACACGTTCACAGCTGGATACCTTGTCATAAGCATCAATAGGAATGTTGCTTTCTAGTTCCTATGCAGCTGCAAATAGGATGTAACCTGTGACAATAGTAGAAGCATTTTTCTTGCTTCTGCAAAATTTATAAACAATAGCTGGTGGTTAGTTAGAAAAGTACAATTTGTAAAAGAAAGCAGTGCTTCGCAAGTAACTTGGTTCATGTGTATTTTTGCCTTTTATTTACTGAGCAGCTCTTCATGCTTCTACCCTTGAGTATTATATGAAGTCACCATGATATGGTAAGATGCCTATGACATGGCTCCCAGCTGTGAAAATGCTTTAAAAAATAACGGTACTGTCAGTAGGCTTTGAAATATACTCATGCTGATAAAAACTGCCTACCACTTTACTGTGTGTTGACGGGCTAGGGGACAGTTCTTTTCATTAGGAAAAGCTAGTAAAGTAAGGGAAAATACATGTTAACTCTATATTTTTGATTTTATATCCTTCCAGTGATAGCCTTTAAAATTATCTAAAAGGTTTGGCATTTTTCATTAACAATTCCAGTTTTTCAATATACTGTTGCTTGTTAAGACAGTGGCCGAAAGAAACTTACTTCTCCGTGATCCTATGTTTCATATGGTGCTGTTGTTAATTCAGTGTTCACCTCATTTGCCTCATAATGGTTAGAGCAGCTAACAATCTACATAAAATCATAAATTGCACCTGTCCAGAGGGAAATGCTGTTTATTCTACTCCAGTATGTGCGCAGTTGGTGTAGTATATCTTCAGTAATAGAAATATTGCCTGTATGTGTGTGTGTCTTCAAAGTGGGTTAAAAAAAAGCAAATAGCACAGTTCGTTTGAACTTTTACTCTAAAGTTATTCACAAACTGACTTTATCTTGTGTGTTTCTTTGTATGTTGTTCTTGGATCAGCCCAGTGTTATACATATGTGTTTTCCTGGCTGAAAGAATTATAAATCTTTGTACAATGATGTAATAAAAATACAAATTAGTCAGCCCTATCGTATATTACTGGTGACTTTTTGGTTTTGATGCCCCCGGGAAATTCTTGTGATGGTGCAGAACAAATCACAGGAACAATATTACAGTGGTGCCTCGCATAGCGAGGTTAATCCGTTCCGGATTAACCCTCGCTATGTGAAAACATCGCTGTACGGAATAGGGAAGCCCGTTCAGCGATGTTTCCAGGGTCCGGCAGCCATTTTCGCGCCGTCGGTAAGGGAGGGCAGGGCGCGAAAATGTTGCACGCGGCCATTTTGGGGCTTCCGGTGGCCATTTTGGAACCGCCGATCAGCTGTTCCCCGACATCGCAATGCGAAGATCGGTAAGCGAAGCGCTTACCGATCTTCACAATGCGAGTTTTGCCCATAGGGGCCATCGCTATGCGATCGCATTTGCGATCGCAAATACCTCATCGCTATGCGATTTTGTCATTCTGCGGTGCGCTCGTTAAGCGAGGCACCACTGTATTCACAAATGACCATAGTTTAGCCTTCCTTCATCTGAGAACATTTAAACTCACAGCAGAGATAGTTTGGAAACAGAGGGAAGCAACTGAAGAAACTTATTTGCAGAATTCTCCCTATAGAAAGTTATCTCCAAGGAAAGAGCATACAGGTACACCTTGTTAGATCATTGATATATGAAACTGTGATATACAGTGGTGCCTCACACAACGGGTACCTCACACAACGATGAATTCACACAGTGATGGCTTTTTCTGATAAATGTACCGCCTCACACAACGATGTTTCCTATGGGGGATTTTCACACAACGATGTCTCTTTTCCCTCATTTAAAAGTGCCTTAAACTGTTTGAAACCTGTTTTAAATGCTTGCAATTGTTAGCCCACCTCCTGAAACCTATGCAAACTTAATTTGGTGTTGTTCTGAGTCGTTGTTAATTTTTGGTGATTTTTTGTTTTTCCCTCATTGAATTCTATTGAACTGTCCGTCCAATACATTTCAATGAGAGAGAAAACAAAAAATCACCAAAAATTAACGAAGACTCAGAACAACACCAAGTTAAGTTTGCATAGGGTTCAGGAGGTGGGCTAACAATAGCAAGCATTTAAAACGCTTTTCAAACAGTTTAAGGCACTTTTACAGGAGCGAAAAGGCACATCGGTAAGAGCTTCAAAAGCAGGGAAACGGAGATCAAAGAGCCCTTTCCGATGTGCCTTTTTGCTCCTGTAAAAGTGCCTTAAACTGTTTGAAAAGTGTTATAAATGCTTGCTATTGTTATCCCACCTCCTGAACCCTATGCAAACTTAATTTGGTGTTGTTCTGAGTCTTCGTTAATTTTTGGTGATTTTTTGTTTTCTCCATTGAAAGCCATTGAATGGTCTGTCTAATGGCTTTCAATGGAGAAAACAAAAAATCACCAAAAATTAACGACGCCTCAGAACAACACCAAATTAAGTTTGCATACGTTTCACAAGCTGGACTATCGATGCCAAGCATTTAAAACAGGTTTCAAACAGTTTAAGGCACTCTTAAATGAGGGAAAAGAGACATCGGAATGCCATTCAAATGCATTGAGTCGGCTTCAATACATTTGAATGGAGGAAACATTGTTTCACTCAACGATGTTTCCTATGGGGATTTTCGGTCAAGGACGGCAATCCGTTCCAATTGGAACGGATTAATCAGTTTTCAATGCATTCCTATGGGAAATAGTGTTACACAGAACGATGTTTCACACAACGTTGATTTTTTTGGAACTAATTAACATTGTTGTGTGAGGCACCACTGTATTATCAAATGGAAAGAGAATGTAAGTATTTACTGGGATTAGATTAAATTTCGTAGTTAAATCTGTATTTGGCACCTGAGCCGCTGCTTTGTTCTCTAACACTTATGAGGGCATAGTTAGTGAAGATGTACTATTTGTTTTGTTTTATCTTGTTTTGCTTTGTTTTGTTGTTGGTTGGTTTGATTCCAACTCAGTAAATCCTTCAGATAGAATTCTGCGAGTTCTATTTATTTATTTATTTATTTATTTATTTATTTATTTATTTATTTATTTATTTATTTATTTATTTATTTATTTATTTATTTAATATCCCGCCTATCTAGTCGATTAAGACCACTCTAGGCGGCTTACAGCAATAATATAACAATGTGAATAAAAACAGTTTTAAATAAGGGGAAAACTTTCGACAAATGGGACAGACACTAGAAAAGGTGAGAAAGGGAAAGTCAGGAATTGGCTGAGGGGAAGGCCTGCTGAAACATCAGTGTTTTTAGTTGGTTTTTAAAAATACCCAGCCAGGGAGCCGCACAGATATCAGGTGGTAGGTTATTCCAGAGGCAGGGAGCCACCGCCAAGAAGGCCCGATTTCTTGTCTTTTCTTTCCTCAGCCTCACCCCCTGACTCGCGCGAGTGACACGGGTAGATCTTGGTGGAAGTAGGCGTTCCGCCAAGTATCGAGGCCCTAAACCGTTTAGGGCTTTATACGTAAGCGTCAACACTTTGAAGTCGATGCGGTATCGGATGGGTAGCCAATGCAATGCAGCCAGAGTGGGTGAAATGTGTTGGTATTTTTTCACACCACTGAGAAGTCTGGCTGCAGCATTCTGCACCACCTGAAGTTTCCGCAGCAGCCTCAAAGGCAGCCCCACGTAGAGCGCATTACAGTGGTCTAATCTTGAGATTACGAGCGCATACACCAAGGTAGTGAGGGCCCCCACATCAAGATAGGACCACAGCTGGGCTATCCGCCTAAGATGATAGAAGGTGGTTCGGACCACAGACGTCACCTGGGATTCCATAGTAAGCGCCGGGTCCAAGTGGATCCCCAAACTTTGGACCCCATCCTTGGCAGGGAGGGTCACCCCCCCAAAAGAGATGGAGTTTCCCAAACCCCCCCCACTGTGGGGACACCCACCCTTAGTATCTCCGTCTTGTCCGGGTTCAGCCTTAGCCTGTTCTCCTGCATCCATTGCAGTATGGTCTCCAGGCAGCGCTGAAGGGACAGAACGGCATCTCCTGTGGTAGGTGGAAAGGAGATGTAGAGCTGTGTATCATCGGCGTACTGATGACACCGAGCTCCACATCCCCGAATGACCCCTCCCAGCGGCCTCATATAGATGTTAAACAGCATTGGGGAGAAAATCGACCCCTGTGGAACCCCACAATTGAGACTCCACGTGGCCGAGACATTCTCCCCAAGCTGTACTCTCTGGGGGCGGTCCTCCAAGAAGGAACCGAGCCAAGCCAGAGCAAGGCCCCCAATTCCTAACTCAGAGAGCCTCCCCAGGAGGATACCGTGATCAATGGTATTGAAGGCCGCTGAGATATCGAGCAGGACCAGCAGGGACACATTTACCCTGTCGGCCTCCCTGAGTAGGTCATCATGCAGGGCGACCAATGCCGTTTCTGTACCATGGCGCAGCCTGAAGCCCGACTGAAATGGATCCAGGGCATCTGTTTCATCCAGGTGCGCTTGAAGCTGGTCGGCCACCACCTTCTCAACTACTTTGCAACAATACCTACATTTTACTCATCCAAACCAGGGCATCTCTCTGAAACTGCACGGCTGTCTTGGGCCTTGCTTGTTGTTAATGTAAAAAAGAAGAGGAGGCTATCAATGGGAGGCGTAGTTTTTTTTGGAAATAATCTTTATAGAGCCTAAAAGGCAGTGGGACTATAATTCCCAGGAAGCACTGCAGCAGCTTCCTTTTCGTATATTAGTAGCAGGAAGCATGACCTCGGATATCCGTACATCTTCAAAAATAGGCTGTGTTCCAGGTAAAGAAAATGTAGGTGTCTTGGTCTGTGGGCTGGAACTCCCAGAGTTCTGCCCAGACAATTCTTTGAAAATTCTTGGAATTGGAGTCAACAAGAAGCTAATGGTGCATCTCTAGTGGAGATAAATAACTAGGGTGGAAATTTTTGTCCGCAGCTCCACTACTGTGAGTCTCTCCTTAGACGCTCACTTGGTTCCCTCTGCTTTGATTTCACTTCCACTCCGAAAACCTTTTTCAAATTTCTTTGGATATTCAGTGTATGTTGGTTGCACTATGCTGAGATGCCACATTCTGTGGTCAATGTGAGTGCTGCCTTTTATTTCAGTAATTTTGTCAGTCTGTTTATGATACTAGATTTTCCATTTGTGCTTTAATACTGATTTTAAGAATAAACTGTGAGGGCACAAAGGCAGGATACATCCCTTTTCAATAAATAAAACATACAAAAGTCATGCTCATTTTTGTCAAGCTTTTTGGAATCATTCTTAGGGAATCTCTTCTATTTTGCAGAGCGGTTTGGGGCAGAACATTTTTTTAAAATTTGAGCTGTGTCTCCATATAAGTCCTAAAATTCTCTCTGTATTCTTTCTGTATCTTAGAAGTCTATTAGATAAAATATTCCCCCTCATATGACAACAACTTTTGTTTGGGGGACATGGTGAAGTGCAGATGCTTTCAAACAAGCCATTGTGTAGTCCCAGGAGAGAAACTGCATCATCCACATGTATAAATCAGCTATAAAGAGTACTGAGCCTCAGAATGCTTGGCCCTCAGCTTTTCTTTCTGCTAGAAACAATGGATTGAAAACAATTCTGTCCTTGACTCTGTGTCTATTGCATTATGTTGACCCTTTATTAACCACATTTAGCAAACTAGAAGAAAGCCTTGTGGCCATGTATGCCTTCCCTGCATTTCTTCATACCAAAATTTATTCTCATGTGGCACTTTGATACCACCGTTCATAGTTAACTTAATCAGAGAACTGTATTGGTGAGAAGGGATAGAGAGTGCTCTTCACACGAGAATTCCCTGCACTCTTGCTGCATGGGATAAAACTTGGTGATTAATCATGACGGTTTCCACCAAATGCCAGATATAATAAAGAGGACGAGTTGTTTCATTTTTCTGTAGCGGATAGCATATCAGTTTTAAATCTTGAATGTCTAAGTCTGTTTATGTTGGTGATGCTTAACACCAGAAGTGTGATTTTAGATTCATGCTGCACAGGTTTTATATAGTTACTAGATTCTTGCTTCCAGAAGTAACAGCATGTGTTAAAAGATGTTGCACTGCTGACTGATTACTACTGATAATTATGTTACATGTTGGGCTTGGTGAAAACTGACAGAAGAGGTCTTGATTTATATCACCCTGGGGATTCAGTCATGTACACAGAGACCAAGCATCTGCCTCTGTAACAAACTGTAATGTTGAAATCTGCAAGAAAAGGAATAGCATCAGGTAAACAATCACAATAGACGAGTAACTGATCAGTTTTCAAATTCATAGTCATGGCATTGTTAGATATAAAGGCAAAGCAGGGCAATCCATTCTTGGCTCTTTATTCTGCTAGCTTACGTACATTAAAAAACCTATGCAAGGCTACTTTTAAATGCGTGATTGCTAGACTCCAGAACCATCAATTGGATTTACATGTTTAAATCTTCACTTGTATTGTCTCCACAGGTGAAAATGAAGAAGTGCAAAATTATTCTCCTTGCTCTGCGAGAGAGCAAACTTGGCAAAAGAAGAGAAGGAGAATGTTATTTTTGTGTGTGTGCAAAATAATCCTGCAATGCAATTAACACTTTAATGCACATAATTCTAGTTGAGTAAATTGATGATAGCTGCTACTGTATTGCATGGACTTTGAAAGGACTAGAAGCAGCAGATAGGTGTTTTGTATATCTTCACAAGGAATTATTGTTCTTGCTGTTTCTTTGTATGTATGCTTTGCTTCTCAAAGAGAAAGCATACTCATTTTGTGCAAGTTACTGAATGGAGAAACAGTATTCCTTATCTTTGTCTTTCACCTGGAGACAAGGAATTGCAGAACTTTGAAATCCCTTGTTGAGGTGCCTTGTCAAGCTGAGACAGCCTAAATCCATGGGGATGAAGAATTTAGAGAGCATTTTTTACATCCCTAACTGGATTGTACTTGATGTATGAAATAGTGTAGAATTACTTTGAAGATATTGGTGTCCTATTCTGGCACTATTGAGACATTAATATTTGAATATTTTTTGACATATGAACAGTGAAAGTGCTCCAGTCTTCCCTGTGTCAAAACTTCCATTACTTTAATAGTGCAGAGGGCAACAAGTCAAAACAGATTCCATGATCCTATTCTAGCCCTATTCAAGCAATAATACATTTATATACTTACCATGTAGAGTGCTCTATGTGTTGTTACTTCCATAATTTTGATTGGTTGAAGGGCAGTAAAGCATCAGCTATCCCCAAGGACTGTCCATGTTAATCTAGAACCCTGCTTTTCCATCGTTTGTGTTCACGTGGGGAGCTGTTTCAGAAAGTAGAGTCTCTCGTGTTCAGACATGTTGATCTTCATCCATTAAGAATTATGAAACCAAAGGAGGTTGGATGGAATGTTCTCCCTATACACAGGAGTATAAACTACCATGTTTCCCCCAAAATAAGACAGGGTCTTATATTAAATTTTGCTCCCAAAAACGCATTAGGGCTTATTTTCAGGGGATATTTTCCATGTACAATCTACATTTATTCTAATAGTCATCATCTTTTTCTGGTTGCTGCACAATGGTAGAGGGTGGGCTTTCACTTAACTGGGGCTTATTTTTGGGGTAGGACTTACATTACAAGCATCCTGAAAAATCATACTAGGGCTAATAATAATAATAATTGTTTATTTATGGTCAAAGACCACAATATATTACTATTAAAATATAATTTACATAACCTCGAAAAACAGGTGATCCATTCTAAAAAATTAATTTCTATGTTAACATCTTATTTGAAGACATCTAATAACACAGTAAACAAGCACAGATTAAACATAGGCCGAAAGCCATTATTGCATCATATTGGGGCTTATTTTCAGGCTGGGTCTTATTTTTGGGGAAACAGGTTAGTATAATTGACTGAATTAATATACAGTGTGAATGAGTGATTCTATGCCTATACTACCTGGGAAGGTCTTTACTGGCTAGACAGTACTTACATTTTTAAAAACATGCAAATAAATCCTTAGTTTGATGTTTGTTTGTTTGTTTATTTATTTATAATATTTCTTTGCTGCCTTTCTCCCCAAAAGGACCCAAGGTGGGTTACATCACTGAAAGGATATTTAAAAGCTAAAACGGTATGTATACAAATATTAAAAAAAGAATTAAACAAGTACATTTAAAACAACATAGCACAACAGCCCGTTTAATATCATTCCGTCCTTTCTACATTCCAGATAATTTAACTGTTCTATGAAGTATCTCAATAATTATCACTGGGCATTACTTTAGTTAGCAAATGTTAGCAAAAACATGCCTATGCATTTATATTTATATTTTATTTATTTATTTCATTGATTTATATACTGTTCCATTAGCATTATGAGCTGTTCTGGGCAGTTATGAGGGTAAAAACAAAGGAAAACAAAACAATGAGAATATAAAATAAACAGTACAAAACTTAACAAACAGGATCAACCATCAGATCAATAATACTTTTGTCACATTTATCTGTAACATTTGACATGGAAATGTTCTCTCACCTACAAGAACTTTCCCATTCACCTTTTTAAAAATGCAGTTCTGTGTTAAAAATACAGTTCTGTATGATCATGCAAGATGAAATCTCCATTGAAATGAATAGAGAACATCCCTCGCTTCTAAGTATGTATGCAGACAGAAGATAAGTTTGCATAGATTACTGGGTCTGAATGTTTTTTAGCAATTAAAAAAGAAGTTGGGAAAAAACCCACATTTATGTTTGTAGTTCCTGTAACTTGGGGTATTAATTAGCACAGAAGTACAGACACAGTGTATTAGTACTGTAACAATATCCAAAGGAGTTAAACGTCTCCAGCAGTCACCATTATCTCCCTCATACTGATTGAGGAATTGATGAGTCAACTCTGGAGGCAATGAGGATATCTTATTAGTGATAATAGCAGTCAAAAAAATTGAGCATTTCTTGTTCTCTGGGGAGTTGGCAATGAGAATAAGTGACTGATACCAATACAGAGTTTGCTTTATTTTTATCAAATTATTCTTATATACTTTGAAAATCTTTAGTGAGTCAGGAAATTAATATGGCTTCCTGATGGCCGGTGGAGAAAAAAAATGAAATTATTCAGAGCATTGTATGGGCAGAATCGGAAGATTATTCAAAGTATAATACATTTTGTTTGGATTTACAAATACTAAATGATGATGAAATGAGAGGATAGATGGGTTAAAGCAGTGTAAAATAATTGTGCCTAGGTATTTTTATAGGTAATGTGCAAGTAAACTCAACTCACCAATGACCCTTAGCATATAAATTCTGGGCCTTAATTATTGGAATTTTAAAGCAAGCATTTGCATTTGTATTGAAATTACCAACAAAATAATTTGGAGAATCACTGTGGATGCTCCTGTTGCAGAGTGGCATTGAGATTACATTCCAGACCAAAAAAAATATTGTTTTGTTTCACAAATATTCTAGTAATCGTAAACAGGAAATTACTACTTCTTCTACCGCGATGTTTTTATTTAGTGTAATACAAAATATCTGCTGCTTCTTCCTGTTTCATCTGTTCTTCCTCTACCTTTTATTATTTTCTTGCCCTGTTTTATTATCAGTTATTTGCAGTGATACTTAACCTTCAGCAAAACGAAGAAGGACAAAGCTGTAGCATCTTACAGAAAACGCGTAAAGACTGTTTTCTAGTTGTGTGTCAGTATGAGCAGGGTAGGAGAGCCTTCACTGTGCTTTTAATGTGCCTGTCACTTTCATGATGTAGTTGGCTTCCACTAGCTTGAGGCTTGTGTTCTGGAGACCATAGTATGCAATCCAGATGGCAGTGCAAACAATGTCTGTCAGTGACTTACAGGTAAATATAATGAACTAGAAGGGTAATCGGAGAGCTGCAATATGCAGTTTGAATACGGATTAGCATACCTAGAGATGGTTAAAATGTATAAATATCTCAGCTAAATATATTTATTGGATATCAACATTAACAGCTTGTGTATGTCTTCATGCATAATGAAGCTATGACAGTTTATGTCTGATATGTAAATAGGAGAGATTCTGGTATAGGCTCCCCCCCCCCCCTCAGCCCCTTTGCAAGCTTGTTCTGTGCATTTGACACTCTTTGCCCTGACAGATTCAATACAGGTGTTTTAAGATAGCCAGTCTCTTAAAATTCTTGAAAAATTAGAGTTGAACATCATGGTATTAGCCATGTATCTGTTGTATTTTATTGTTTAATTTTATATTGGAAGCTGCCTAGAATGGTCCATCGGTCCAGATAGGCGGGGTATAAATCAAATAAATAAATAAATAAATAAATAAATAAATAAATAAATAAATAAATAAATAAATAAATAAATAAATAAATAAATAAATAATGGTCACTCACATGAGCAGACCTCAGCTGTCTGAACTACTGGCCTGAGGTGTCTTTTTAAGGCTTAAATACAACATTGTTCTAGCATGTGTCCACTATTGAGACAGCAGTTCTCCTCGTCACTCAGCAGACCATCTTGCTCTGTAAAAGTCCACTTCAGAAAGTTTTCCAGCTCTCTGAAGTTGTTAGGGTTAGGAAGAGTGACACAGGAAGTGGAAAGCATGCACAGGACACTTCCTGAGTCTAATACCATAAAGGGAGCATGCCGGCCTGGCTGAATTCCTGAGCAAGAGGACTCTCTTGAGAGATGAGGATATACTGCAACATTTTGCTGCAGGTTCTATTTGTATATAACATTCTATTTATGATGCAAAAAGAATATTTATATTGAGATATAGAGCCAGTAAAATATGGCACATGTCTACTGATAGGAATGTCGGAAAAAGAGTTGAAACATTGTCCTAGACCTAAACATAGGAGGCAAATTCCAGTTCACTTGCAACAGCTTCAGGGTAAGAGCGGTTGTGGAGAACTCATGGCCCTCTGGACATTTTGCGCTGCTTTTCACCTTACTGTTTGCCATACTGGCTGGGCCTCATGGGATTTGTACGGCAACATAGCTGTAGAACCAAAAACTCTGCACAAATCCAGTCAGTAACAAACAAAGTCTGAGCCAGCATTGAGGGTTCAGATGTCACAGTAATGCCCTTTTTGTAAGGAGAGGAGTGTGGAGCAGGCAGGCAGCCTACAGAAGCAGTAAATTAACATCCTGGTTTAGTGTTTTGTCCAAGGACAGCTATTGTGGTTCCAGGCTAATGCTAACCTAACTTGGGCAAGTTGTTACTGTCTTTAAACATAGAGTGTATCATTGGCTTCATATGTGCTGGCCTTTTTTGGGGTGGGGTGGGGAAATATTGGGGAAATTGTTAGAAGACTAGCACAATTCATTGAATGGAAAATAAGTGCTTGTTCATTCCTATGTGATCATATAAACTCAGTGGAAACTAATGCAAAACTTTGCAAACTGGAAGCCAAAGCAGCTCCAGGCTGTTTTTTTTTATATATACACTCAAGTTTCTTCATTTTTGAAAACCAGACATGTAAAGAAATGGTGTTCTGTTAAGCTGATTTGTCAACTCCCCCCCCCCTTGTGTCATCCTTTTTATGATGAATGCCCTTGCCAAGTACAAGGTAGGCTTCTCCAAAGATGCATCCTAAGAGGATGAATTTCTCTTAGATTAACAAAGTAGAAAAGTTATATTCCTTGTTCAGGTTTAGATGTGGGAAACAGAGAAGAAATTAGTTGCCGTATTTGGTTATAATCAGTAAGTACAAATACCATGGGTTTGATTTTTTTTTTACTGCCTCACACTGTGGGAAATGGCTAGTCAAATGGTGTGAGAAAAAGGTGAAAAATTTACATGTTTTTCTTATTGTGCTTAATTTGCATTGAGAATACTTGATGAGACTGTATTTCATGGGGCTAATAAGGAAGGATCAGTTAGGGGCTCAAAGTTCAAGATACTTTCTACCAGGAAGTTCATTTGTTTCAATTCTATATGATTTTTTTTTTACCCACAGCACAGAAATTAATACATAATTTTGTGTGTGTCTTTCAAATGTGCTTTTTGTACATGTGTACTGACAGTTTAAATCATGTTTGTGCACATTTTATAATTGTGTGCTGATTTTTGGTCCATACTTGAAATGTGAGCATGTTACTAAACACTGTACTGTATGTTCTTTTTTAAAGAGAACATTGGGAGCGCAACAGATGTACAGATTTCTGAATGCAAATTTTCTTCTGTTCTGCATTCAGATCTAGGAAATACAAACTGAGTGAATTCATGTTTAAAGTTATGGAGCAAATTTATTGAAAGCATGTTTCTCACCTGTACTCCCTATGCCATCACAGTTGTTCAAGGATGAAAATGAGAGAATGATTCTTAGTATATTATTGGCAGGTTTACACAATCTGATAAACATAATTGCAGGGCAGTATGATAATGAGTTTTTTTTCTGCATGTGCAGTTTGGTTTATGCATAAGGAACATGCAGTGGAGCGTTTAGGAATTGTGTTGTGAGGTTTCCATGTTGACTGTTAATTGGTTGTCGTATGTTTTTTGGGTTGTTTGGCCGTGTTCTGGAGGTTTTCTTCCTAACATTTTACCAATCTCTGTGGCCGGCATCTTCAGAGGACAGGAGTTTGTGTTCCGTTTCTAACTCCTGTCCTCTGAAGGTCACAGAGACTGGTGAAATGTTAGGAAGAAAAACCTCCAGAACATGGCTAAACAGCCTGAAAAACCTACAACAGGCATTGGATCCCAGCCGTGAAAGCCTTCGAGAATACATTGACTACTATTGTTCGTTCAGAGAGATTATTTTGTCCTGCTCTTGCCAGTACATTTCAAGAGTTCTGAGCCTGAAGGTATTACTTTTATGAATTCAGCTACAATTTATGTTTGAACATACCCAAAAAATCTAAGTTTGTAGTATTAAGGCTGAAATTCTGTTGCTTAACAAGGTGAGTTCCAGTGGATTAGGCTCATTTAATCAGTCGGGAATTAGAAAGTCAATTCCTCCATAAATTGCACTGATTCAGATAGGCATACTTTAGCATTGTAAGTCGCAAGTAGAGTAAGTCCACTTGAATGAAAGTAACTTACAGATGAGTTGACTCATCAAATTCCCATTGATTCAGTAGGTCTACCTACTGTGCAAAGCAACTGGATTTCAACCTATATGTCTTTTCCAGCAGCTTTAAACTTGGTAATAAGGGAACTTACATTATTGTTCAGTTGTTTACTAAACATCACCTTTGTTATTTGTCCTTTTTCTTGTGAAAATTAAATGCTGCTGAAGCATGAGTTAAATAAATAAGTAAGAAATACAACTGGGAGTACTACGGTGCCTTGAAGATTTGTAAACATGTTGTGGCAATAACCATTGTGGATGAGAAGCCATGTCTTCAGATGCCTGAAATGGTCAATTACAACTAGATGCATGTGCCCTGCTGACAGATATTTTTTAAAAAAATCATTATTTATTTATTTATTTATATTTATATTTATATTTATATTTTATTTATATGCCGCCCTCACTACCCAAAGGTCTCTGGGCGGCTTACAACATTTAAAATACAATAAAAATACAGAACAATTAAAATACAATTAAAATATATATAAAAATTGCCATCGGACCCACAGCTAATATTATCTCAATTAAAAGCCTTCTGGAAGAGGAAGGTTTTGACCTGGTGCCAAAATGTCATCAGCGTTGGTGCCAGACGAATCTCAGTCGGGAGGGCATTCCATAGTCCGGGGGCAGCTGCCGAAAAGGCCCTTTGTCTACAAGCCGTCCCTCTTACCTCCTTAAGGGACGGCTCTTTCAAAAGGGCCCCCTGGCTAGATCTTAACTGCCAGGTAGGTTCATATTGAAGGAGGCAGTCCTTCAGGTATCCAGGGCCCAAGCCATTTAGGGCTTTATATGTCAAAACAAGCTCTTTGAATTGGGCCCGGACAGCAACTGGTAGCCAATGTAACATACAGAATTGGCTTGATATGTTCCCTGGCGGCCGCACCACTCACCAGCTGCGCAGCTCGATTCTGGACCAGTTGCAGTCGCCAGACCATCTTCAAAGGCAGCCCCACGTAGTTATATCACACTACTACAGATAATTTTTTTCTATATTTAGGCAACATCTGGTCACAGTATTTTGGATAATGCTGAAAGTATCCAAAGGTACTTTGGGAGGTAAATAATACCAACATGATGCATTATAAATAAAATATAATATTGTGATTTTAGAGCTATAACTTACAAGGTCATTCTGTTTCATAGAGGAAATAACTTGCAGCATTATTCTGTTAGCTTCTAAAGTTTAACTTGTTATGACTTTGTAGGAGTTTAGGGTCTCATGCTAAAACATTTCCTGGCCCTCCCTGTTCACTGGGACTGGAAATTGAGACCAGTTTTGGCAACAGATCAGCTATGTGTTTCTGTTCCCTTTGAGCCATTTTGTTGAACAGCTGTACCATGCAGAAACATTTGAACTCTGATTGGGATGCTGTATCTGATGTTGGCTGAGATTTTTATTTATATATTTATTTATACCACACTAAATTCTTAACAGCTACAGCATAGTGAGCCAGCCAGATATTGTTGTTGTTTAGTCGTTAAGTCGTGTCTTATTCTTCGTGACCCCATGGACCAGAGCACGACAGGCCCTCCTGTCTTCCACTGGCTCCCGGAGTTGGGTCAAATTCATGTTGGTAGCTTCAGTGACACTGTCCAACCATTTCGTCCTCTGTTGTCCCCTTCTCCTCTTGCCTTCACACTTTCCCAACATTAAGGTCTTTTCCAGGGAGTCTTCTCTTCTCATGAGATGGCCAAAGTATTGGAGCCTCAGCTTCTGGATCAGTCCTTCCAGTGAGCACTCAGGGTTGATTTCCTTCAAAATGGTTTGTTCTCCTTGCAGTCCAGGGGACCCTCAAGAGTCTCCTCCACAGTTCAAAACATCAGTTCTTTGGTGGTCAGCCTTCTTTATGGTCCAGCTCTCACTTCCATACATTGCTACTGGAAAAACCATAGTTTTGACTATGCGGACCACAAGTCGCCTCTTGTGTTTGTGATGACCAGCATGTTCTCTTGACAGATAAGCCAGCCAGGGGAAATGGTAGCCTTTTAAACAAGTGTTTGCCTTTTGGAAAAAGAGCTGGGTGGGGGACAGAAAGAGGATGAGGTGCCTATCAGCTACTGGATGGTTCTCCACTTCTGCCCTAGAGGAATACCAAAAAGGGAGGTGTTCAATTTTTGAATTGGGCAATAGTGCTGGAATCCTACCAAAATGTTACTCCATTTATAATAAATTTGCATTAGTATTATCTTCTGCCTGTAGCTTTCTGTGCGTCTTAATGTTTTGTACAGTACCGCTGTTTCCCAAAACCGAGGCGTGATGGGGAAACAATGGGGACATTTAAATCTACATATTTGGTCCTCAGTACAGTGGTGCCTCACACAACGATGTTAATTGGTTCCAAAAAAATCAACGTTGTGTGAAACATCGTTCTGTGAAACACCATTTCACATAGGAATGCATTGAAAACCGGTTAATCCGTTCCAATTGGAACGGATTGCCATCGTTCAGTGAAAATCCCCATAGGAAACATCGTTGAGTGAAACAATGTTTCCTATATTGGAATGTATTGAAGCCGACTCAATACATTTCAATGCCTTTGCGAAGTCCTTTTTCGCTCCTGTAAAAGTGTCTTACAATGTTTGGACGCTGTTTTAAATGATTGCAATGGTTAGTCCACCTCCTGAAACCTATGCAAACTGATTTTGGTGTTGTTCTGACACTTTGTTAATTTATTATGATTTTTTGAATTTTCTCCATAGGAAACCATTGGATGGTCTGTCTAATGGTTTCCAATGGAAAAAACAAAAAATCATCATAAATTAACGAAGTGTCAGAACAACACCAAAATCAGTTTGCATAGGTTTCAGGAGGTGGACTAACCATTGCAATCATTTAAAACAGCTTCCAAACATTGTAAGACACTTTTACAGGCGCGAAAAGGGAGATCGGGAAAGGGCTCTTTGATCTCCGTTTGCCTTTTAAAGTTCTTCCCGATCTCCCTTTTCGCTCCTGTAAAAGTGTCTTACAATGTTTGGAAGCTGTTTTAAATGATTGCAATGGTTAGTCCACCTCCTGAAACCTATGCAAACTGATTTTGGTGTTGTTCTGACACTTCGTTAATTTATGATGATTTTTTGTTTTTTCCATTGGAAACCATTAGACAGACCATCCAATGGTTTCCTATGGAGAAAATTCAAAAAATCATCATAAATTAACGAAGTGTCAGAACAACACCAAAATCAGTTTGCCTAGGTTTCAGGAGGTGGACTAACCATTGCAATCATTTAAAACAGCGTCCAAACATTGTAAGACACTTTTACAGGAGCGAAAAGGGAGATCGTTGTGTGAAAATCCCCCATAGGAAACATCGCTGTGTGAGGCAGCAAATTTAACAGAAAAAGGCATCGTTGTGTGAATTCATCGTTGTGTGAGGCACTCGTTGTGCGAGGCACCACTGTATTCTGAAGGAGAAAACAGAGGTTTTTGAACATGTTGAGTGTCTCATGGGCCTCTAGTTTTGATTGCATATGGTTCAGCCCATTAAGCCAGGAGAGAGACTTCAGTTCCCAACATTCTTGGTAGCAGTGTGAACTTCTGAATCTACTCAGAAGGTTCTGTTTTGCCTCTAGGATGGGAAATGGAAAAACAGGTCCTCAGTTTTTCCTAGAGTACTCTCCCCTCTCTGCCCTCTCTTCCATATTAGTAAGGTTTTGAAAGGTGGGGTTGGAAATCTGTGGAAGAAAATTAATGGACCATATAGGTAGGTGGTGGTTGGAACAAGGACTGTTCTGGATTTGATCTGAAATGTTCAGGAATTTTTGCCAGATAATGCTTCTGATTGACAAATATATGTAAACTTTGTATACAGTTCCTCAGCTGCCCAAGAAATTGTTGGTGTTGTTTTGACAGCATAAATCACTCCCTGGGGATAGGATGACAGGGAAGAAGTGGGGCTTGCACTTGGTCCCTTACATTCAAAGAGATTGATGATCTGAATCAAATCAAATCATGCCAACTGTCTGTTTGGCTAGTACCCTGCTGATCCAAGTTAAAGTGTGCAGGCTTGTGATTCTAGACTATGACTCTCGGAGTTCCTCAGGCTGCCTGGGAAATCCTGGGAGTTCTAGTCCTAAAACACAAACCCACACACCTCTACGAACCAGTATATGTCACTATGTCCAAAGTAGAGCTTCCATGCTTTTATGGAGATTTCTTGTACTCAGGCAAAGTTGTGATGAGAAATATACCCCTGATATATCTACTGATATCTCAGTAGCCTAATTAACCTGGAAGATGGTTACTGTATTTTACTTTTGTTGTTGTTGTAGGGATAGACAAGAAGTTGGTTTCAGGTAAATTTTGATAAGACTTTCTCCAATTCACACTCCCAGAAACCAACCTGAGGCCTGACTTCCATTTGTGCTTATAAATTGGCATACCTGTGAGTTCCAATGTGACCCATGGTCACAATTTTTTAAATAAATTTATTGATTAAAATACTTTTGATGAGTATGTACAATTGCAGTCAGTTGGAGGGAAATGTGCACATTGTGGAAACTATACACATATATAAATTTTAATATAAAAAAAATCCTACTGCAGAATCTCGTATGAACTAGTGAGAATTATCACCTGGCAGGACAAAGTTCCAGACAGAGTAGTCCTAGAACGAGCTAGAATTTTTAGCATATATACATCGTGGCGCAGTGGTTAAACCGCTGTACTGCAGCCAAACTGTTCACGACCTGGGGTTCAATCCCAGGTAGCCGGCTCAAGGTTGACTCAGCCTTCTATCCTTCCGAGGTCAGTAAAATGAGTACCCAGCTTGCTGGGGGGGGGGGCAATGTGTAGCCTGCATAATTAACTTGTAAACTGCCCAGAGAGTGCTTGAAGAACTATGGGGCGGTATATAAGCAGCACGCTTTGCTTTGCTTTGCTTTACTGAAACAGCAACGTCTACGTTGGCTTGAGCATGTTGTGAGAATGGCTGATGGTTGGATTCCAAAGGTTCTCCTTTATGGAGAATTAGTGCAGGGAAATTGCCCCAGAGGGAGACCACGGCTGCAATACAAGGATATCTGTGGGATCTGAAGGCCTTAGGAATGGACCTCAACAGATAGGAAACCCTGACATCTGAGCGTTCAGCTTGGAGGCAGGTGTTGCATCACGGCCTCTCCCAATTTGAAGTAACCCTTGTCCAGCAGGCCGAGGCATAGAGGCAGTCACAAAAGTAGCAAAATCAGGGAACTGGACAGGGGACAGATTGGATTTGTCTTCAGTGTGGGATTGTCACTCTCAAATTGGCCTCCTCAGCCACACTAGATGCTGTTCAAAGTCCTCCATACAGAGCATGTTACCATAGTCTTTCGAGACTGAAGGATGCCTAATGTAATGTAGCTTCAAGGTGAAAGAACCACAAACTTAAATTTTATTGATTCTCACATCCCTACATTTAAAAAATCTTACATAAAACCTGTTTGGTAATCAGGAAAATTTAATGCAAATAATTCCCCAAACTTTTTTTTAATTGTCCTGGACATCCAATTGGCTATCCCAATAGAAATATTTTCACTTCTGTGTCTATATTTACCTCTCTATTCTTTATAAATCTGGATTGGTCTGTCAGGTGTGATGAAAGCTGTGCGATTATGCTCTGTAAATACTGGCAGTTCCATCATTGTTTTGTATGTCTCTAGTAAAGGTTTAAAGGGTTACGGAAATTGCTGTATAAAATGCCAGAAATAGTACAGTCTCCCGGTAAGCCTATTAGATTACTTTTGCTGTTGAGATTTAAGACAGTTCTCTAGCTGTGCAAGCAGGTCTGCATCTCTTTACAGGGAGAAATGCAGCACACCTTCTGGACATTCTGCAGTATTTTGTACTCAGTCTTTATGACTAAGAGAGACTACATTCACAAGATTTAGTTTAGGCTCACACACATTTTTTAAAAAAATATCAACATTTTGTATCAGGTGTCTGGAAGCACCTGGGATATTGCGTAGTAAATCTTTATAAAAGAAAGCAGCAAGCACCTCACTGAATAGTTGCATAGGTTTCTGGAACCAGAGAATGCTGCTTTTCTACAGATGATATTGTTGGAAACATAAAAGCATCGCCTTCTTGGTAGCTGACAAATGGAAAGTAGTATAAACTGTTGGATTATTTTGTGGTGCTTGTTAGCAACACTAACCTTCTCTAATTGATTCAGATTAATCTTTACTCTAGCTTTAGCTCCTTCCTATAAAATATAGAGATATTCTGGTACTTGCAGAAGTCTTATGTGCCACTACGGGAGAAATAACCAAATGTATTCAACCCCCTTCCTCAAGTTGAATTGTGCATTAGGATTTTATTAGCATAAACTTTGAAATGTTCTAACCCCATAAGATATGCTGTGTGGGCTGAGATGACATGACTCTTGCCTTCAACAGTTGTTTTAACAAGATACCCTTCATAACAAGCTGAAAGGCATAACTGAGAAATATTCATAGAAAACTCTACTAGCAAAATTCTTCACTTTCATCTTTATCTGATGAAGTCATCTCTCAAGTATTTTATGTTCAGTCCTTTACACAGTAAGTTTCTGTATTTCAAAATTCTAGTTCCAATCTACAAAAATATTTTTAAATGAGGTTGTAGAGGAATCCAGATTATGTAGTTTTGTAAAAAACATGAACCAAATTGCAGTAGTATTGACAAACCTCTCCTTCATCCACTCTTTATATGTGCAAGCACAGATTGAGTCCATTACAGAGAAAGTAAAGTGCCTCCTATGTTTCATTCTATTAAATTGATCAGTGAGAAAAAGCTGAACCTATGAAAGCAACACGTATTGTCATGCTACTGCATTAAAACTCAGCTGTTGCAGTTGTTGCACAAGTGGTAGCACAAGAGGCACTGTAAGCGTGCACTGTATTTTGCTAAACCGACTGCCCGGTAAAAACTGTGTTAGGTACCACCTTTGTTTTGAATGGCTGAAATCCTTTTAACCATGACGTACGCTGTGTAAGGTTGATGACATCATGAACAGCAGCAAGTTTTAGACATTAAAACAGTTCCATCTTCTCTCCCAAAGATCTTGAGGCTCCCATAGAATGCCATTCATTATCAGGAAGCTGTGAGCACCACCATCATTAAATTAATCCTGGTGTCAATGATTTTTAGTCATTAAAGACTTGCCCCTCCTGTTCCACAGTCCCTAGTGGCTTCCTGACAATGAAAGAGAACATGGAGGAGCCTAGGGATCTTTGAAGAGAAGTCAGAGATGTTTAATTTCTGAAAAGTAACTGCTGCTGATTTATGGAAATATAAGTTACAACATATTGGCAGAAATCATGTTCCTGTAACTTGAATGCAGCTGGCCTTACAGTGTATGCAAGACCTTTCAAAATAGGTAAAATCCCACCAATGAGACTTTAAATGCTTATGGTCTGGGTTATGTTTAATTCAGTATCATTCTGAATAGGTCTGTTCCTTGGGGCATTGTTATTAAGTTTACGGACCACCATAGTTGCTAAAATGTAGAACAGAAGGTTCCTGAGTGGTTTGGTTGAGAGCTACACATGTCTGATTTACCATGTGGACAGTATTTTACAGAAATCAGTAAGTTTCTAGAGAAAAGATTATATGGTCATTCTGTAGCAGTTGTTTCTGCATGATTTTTATATTGTCTGGAAAACATTTAGCATGAAAGGTGTCTGAGTTGCACTCTGATCGGAATGGTTGGCCATGAACCTGAAGAGAGATTTCACATGTATAAAGATTTTACTGCCACACACTAGACTTTATACTGCCATGTAACTTTTACTGCAAAGGAGTCCTAGATGGTCTGAGAGTTTTTGCTAATGGGATATGGAGACCTTCACCTCTAGGTCACCCCTTTGAATGTAGCCCAGGTGGGTAGAAACTGAAAGTCATTAGTAGCTGATGGCTTGTAGCTGGCCTGTGTGAAATGACTCAGCCAGATGCTTAGAAGAATAGTGTTAATATCACAAAGGAGTAATCACCAATTGTCAACCATATGAAATAAAAAAAAGAGGCCTACATAGGCATGGATAGAGATATTGTGTGATCTTTAAGGTGGCTCCCTAGGTTTTAGTAGATGTCTTATTCTGTTTTAAGGGGAAGAAATTTATATCAGCTTCACTTTTTAAGGCACAGACAGCAACACTTCCTTATTCATTTTTGCAGCACTTTATAAGGCAGCACCATTTTTGCAGCACTTTGAACAAATGATGCATATGCATCCCTTGAACTTTTGTCATTCATTGGCATTTATCCTGCTGGGCTGGTGATGGGAAAAATTCTGTTAACATATTTTGTTTGCTAATTGTGACTTTTCTCTATTTAGACTAAAACCGTACTTTTTTTGTTATGCCAGATCAAGAGCGATCTTTTGCCCTGTCATGCCACTATATGTCTGCTGATTATGTAGCATCCATATAATTTTTTGCATTGACCCTTAGCATGTATTCCCAGCAACAGCTGTTACAGGTTACTGATTAGAATTTTTTTTGTATATCTAGAAAGCAGAGAAGACTTTCGATTGAGATAAAAGACTATAACCATTGGAAGTCAACTGCTGTTCAGTAATCTAGTGACCTGTAAAGCAAACCATGTGAATCCTTTTCAAATGGTTGTGTTTTATTTATTTATTTATTAGACTTTTACCCCGCCCATGTAGACCACAGGTCTACTCTAGACGGCATTACAATTTTTTAAAAACAGTGAAACCAATAAATGTTTGCTATGAATCCAAGATGGCAAAAATGTCAAAATTTAAGATACGGCAGGAGGAAGAGCCTGCCCAAATAGCCAGGTCTTAACTTTACTCCTGAAAACACCCAGAGAGGGAGCCAGGTGGATCTCCATGGGCACTTTGTTCCAGAGGCAAGAGGCCACTGCCGAGAAGGCCCAGTTACTCGTTCTTTCATTTCAGACCTCCCTCAGCATTAGGCGTTTTATAAACAGATGACCCCAATGGACTTCCATGTGGTTCTTTTGTGGAATTATTCATGTGGTTTACTAAACAAATGGAAATTGGTGTAGCAGTACTGCCTTCTACTGTACCCAGAATTGAGTATTCATTCACATCTTGTTTAGTTAGCATCTCCGCAGGATAAGATAAGGATTGTGGCAAACTTGGTCTTTTATGAAAAAGTAGCCTTATTTTGCTAGAGCTAGTTTCTTACTGTCGGAAATAAATCAAGGAGGGGAAAAAAACTAACACATTCTTACTTACCTCATGGTGAGATTTCTCCAAGAAGTTCAGGATTTCTTGGGCATTCCATGGTTATTTTTCCTGAAGAAGTGCAAAGCTGCATGGAATTGTTAGGGTTCCTGTACAGAATGGCATGGTTCATGCCTATGATTCACCTGCAAAGAATAGAAGAAACATTAAGCTGCAGCTGAGAATTCCTATGCAAGGAAGTTAAAACCAGACTACCTAGGATTGTCACTATTCCTGCTGAATAGCATCTTTCCTGCACACAATTCACCAGGAAAGGACAGATGAAACATCAAAATGTGCAGAACTGTTACAATTTCTGCACATAATTGCATCTCCTGTGTAGGATTTATTGGAAGAGCCATTAAGCTGCACAGAATTTGTGTAGAACAATGAATGAAAAACAGGAGAAAGGAGAAGAACTGGGAAATTTTGATTATGTGTGTAATTCTTGGCAGGGGAGCCTTGGCATAGAGAAACTCGGAAAATTACTGAGGAGAAGAAATTTTGCAGATATGTATCACATCTCCAGTTTCTTCTCTGTTGGGTATGTCATGCGAGTATAGTGTCATCATGCAAATGGTCTTGCTGATTACATCAGGGTGTTTATGATCTCTGTAATGTGAAATCTACTAGAATCCTCCTGTGGCAAAAGCGTGTGACTTTTAAGACATGAATCTATTCTCTGTCTTTGATATCTAACTGGTATTCACTAGCATCTCATGAAACATTAATTTATATACTGACATTTATATATCTTTTCCCTAACTTCTGTTTTTTTCTATTTAGACTGATTTTAAGTCCCTCTTCCACAGTGAAAAAGAAAGCAGTTCTCTTTATTAGGCAGTTGTTAGTAGTCTCTGTAAGAGGATAGCCATATTTTATTGCACATCTGTTCCCTAAAAAGTGCTGCAGTATTCTTACTGCTTGATATTGCTATATGTGGATTTGGAATATGATGTCATAGCCGTCACTGTTATTGCAAATGGAAGTGGTTACAGTAGCTCATAGAGCCTTTTACCATCTTCCTAGAAAGAGATGGTAATTTGGTAACACTGAGGCAAGACTTAATTGCATCATAAATAGGGTTACCTTTGAAAGTTATCTGCAGGGTTCAACTAGTACTGAATGAAGTGGCCTTATTAATTAAGGATGACCACCACAATAGTGTAACACCAAGTTACGGCTTTTAAAGCCCTAAATTCTGGTGTACTGAGGGAGAGGGCTCTGAACAGGTAAATCACTTTCCATCACATTGATGTCTCTACTAGATAAATTGTCATCATCAAAGGATTTTCTCTTCTACCCTTGGTTAGGGATGCAAGATGGGTGGTGACGGAGAGGAAGATGTTTCTTTTGGTGGTGCACAAACTACAGAACTAGCCTTTTAGACATATTTGTTTTGTGCCTTCACTGTCTTTCAGATACCAAGTGAAATCTGTTCTGTTCTTATTTGCTTTTAATGGCTTACTGAATTTCTCAGCTCCTTGTTTTTTATCTGCTATTCTTGTTTGTTCTTAACTGCTGGTTTTATTGACTTACACTTGCTGTGTTACCTGCTGCTTTGTATTTGCTATTTTTTTGCATATACATCTGTTGTATTTTTATTTTTACTAAGTCTTCTTGCACAAGTCAGGATAAAAGTACCTTAAATGAATAATTTAATAAAGCACAATTGTCTGGCACCTTTAGGCACTGGATTTATACTTGTTATCAAGAAATGATAATATAAAATAATTTCTACTGTTAGACAACAGCATGGAGGGACTCCCTATGCAGCTCCTTCTGCAGCACATGTTCTTTCTTGACTCTTGTTTGGAGACACGTGTTCCGCTTTCACAGAAAGTTTCTCTGTATTCAGAGATCAGCCTCTCCACTGTATAAGTTTATGAGAAGGCTATGCTAAATGTATTTCACATTTTGTTCATCTCTGCTTTGCTCCAAGTGTGAGCTTTATTACGATCACTGACCGGCAGATATATCCAAATGTGACTCTAACACAAAAAAACAGTGAAAATTAGAACAAGGTAGCAATATAACATCATATGTACACAATCTGTTACAGTGTACATAAGATAGAGCCTCCTTAGTTTCACTGGACTTCCAGTAAGTAAATTCAGTAAACTCTGTACCATCTCCAGTCTCATCGTCTTAAGTAGTGTAGCATATAGAATATAGGGTGGCCCGTACACAGTATTATAAAGCATTACTAAACATCTAGCTTCGCCTTGATTGGCGCAAGGAGGGAACAGCTTTGCTGCTAAAAGTCTGGTACTATGAGCTGCTGCTTCTTTTTTTGTTATCTTCGTAGTGGTTGGTGTTGCTTGCTTTCTCTTTCTTCTCATAACAAAATGACTTTTCTAATTCACAAAGAGAAATGGACAACTAGAACTTCTTAAGCTGATTTTTCATTTAATGAAAAAACTTGCTTTGCAGAGACACACTGCACAGTGGAAAGACAAAAGCCCAAAGTTGAACTTTTGTAGCATCAGTGGTGGTGCTGTTTCTTCCTTTTCTGGAGAGTAAACAGTGTTATCGATATCATAAAAATTATATACTCCTATGGATTCATGGTTAAACAGCAATAATTTGGTCAAAGGAAGAAAAAACAACAAGTGAATTAGTGGTTGAAAAATCAGGAGAATGAACCATGAAACCATTTTTGCTTTCACAGTATCAGTATTTATAGCAGGTTTTAATCTTCCCAAAACTTTTGATGTCAGTTAAATTTTCTTATACACAAAATGTGCATGACAGTATGTGATAGAATGGTGTATTGTATTTAAACAGTAGTAAAAACAGTAGTACAGCTATCAGTCTCTTATTGACTGCATGTGTGCAATAAAACTTTACAGAATTAATCCATTTTAAGGTGTAGAGAATATGTTTATTTCTATTTTTCAGGAACAATGATTATTATCCTGCCCACATGCTTTTCTATTTATTTTTAAATCTTCACAAGATACCCAACTCTGCTACTGTTATGACTGCAGTTTGTGATGTAGAAGGTGGAGAGGTCATGCTGGAGCATTTTAGCATCTTTTGGTAATTCATGCATGGACCATTTTCAGCATTGCTCTGAGATGAAAACCAAGAACCAAGGGCAGGGCCTCAATTTTAGTTTGCTAGTGATAGCCATACTGTGGCGAGAGAGGTCTGCACTCTGGACAATACCAAACCTTTTCCATTTAAATTTCACTAGCAGGAGCAAAGTCTTAAACAAGGAGGACACAGATTCATAATTATTATTTTTATATGTAGTAGTTTCCCAGTATAATATATACATTGTAACATAAAAGATCACATGTGCATTGCTAATGACAGATAATTGGATGAATAATTTTGTTTTCTTTCCGTGTACTGTATAAGAATACAAGAAGAGAACGAAAAGGACAGAGTATTGCATTGTCATTAAGAAAGACAGTTTAATGTGTTTCAGTGTTTTGATTTACTTTAAATAGTAGGTTGATCTTATCAAAGTTTTTGTTTGTGGAGTGAGGAAATCCTTATTTCAAAAGAATTTTATTATACATATTTGAGATTACTCCATAAGTTAAAAACACAGCATCTTTGAAAATGTCAAGAAGTATACATTTGTAAAAAAAATTCAAGAATGAAAGGAGGGTGTCAGTAACTTGAAATTAGGTTGTTTTTGTAAACTGCTGTCAAATTGTTGGGCAAAATCCTCTTTTATAGCTATACAGCCATAACTCAGTGTTATATCTGGGGAGCTATGATAGAGCCTAGGAAGAAGTGCTATCCACAAAGCCCTTTTGCCAGTGCATTGCACTATGGTTGCAATGGGAATTCTGTGACCAATATCGCAACTGAGTTGCAGTATTCTTTGTTGCTGGGCATAATGCCTGGCTCATTTACATCAGCATAACTTTACGTTATGCCTGCACAAAGACCATGTGATTCTATTAAGTCTGCCTAAATACTTGAGTTGCTTCTATGCCTGTAAATTTATTTATTTATATTATTAGATTTCTATACAGCCCATCTAGAACATGTCTACTCTAGGCGGTTTACAAATAACATAAAAATAAGGTAAAATCCAGATTAATCACAAAGTGATGGGAAAGGAAGACAATAAGAAAAAGAAGAATGAGAGAAAAAAAGAAAAAGGGAGATAGGCTAGGGTAAATGGCTGTAGGGAAGGTCTGCCTGTATAGCCATGACTTCAGGATAGTCTTGAAGGCCCTCAGTGAGGGAGCCAGGCTGATGTCTACAGGTAAGTTGTTCAGAGGTGAGGGGCCACTGCCAAGAAGGCCCAATTTCTAATTTTTCCCCACTAGGCCTCTCTTGGTGTTAGGCCCCTCAGCTGCCCGGCCTGACTGGATATCGGTAGAACAGGGTGGAAGAAGGTGCTCTGCCAGGTATCGAGGGCCTAAACCGTTAAGGGCTTTGTATGTAATAGTTAGCACCTTGAAATCAATGTGGAAGTGGATAGGTAGCCAGTGTAAGTGGCTAAGGTGGGGGAAATGTGGTGAAACCTTTTCACCCAGTCAGTAGTCTGGCCGCCGTGTTCTGGACCATCTGGAGCTTCCACATCAGTCTCGGAAGCCCCACGTAGAGTAGTCTATTCTTGAGACAGTAGTCTATTTTTGAGACTACGAGCGCATGGACCAGTGTAGTGAGTGCCCCCACGTCTAGATTGGGATGCAGTTGGGCGATCCGCTGAAGATTTAAATGGGCGGACCGAACCACGGACGCTACCTGGGTCTCCATGGTAAGCGCCGGTTCAAGATGGACCCCAGACTGCAAATTCTTTGTGGTGAGAGTCACCCCCCCAAAAGAGAGAGAGTTCCTCAAACCACTGACATAGGGCCACCCACCTACAGGACCTCCGACTTGTCCAGGTTCTACCTTAGTCCATTTGAGTGCATCCATTGCAGGCAGTGCCCAAGGGACAGAACGGCATGAGTTGGATGTCATCAGCATATTGGTGACACGAAGCTCCACATCCCCAGATGACCCCCCCCAAAAGCCTCATATAGATGTTAAACAGCATTGGGGAGATGATGGAATGCTGCGGGACCCCACAACTGAGGGATCATGGGACTGGTACATTCTCCCCAAGCCAAACTCTCTGAGGATGATCCTCCAAGGACCCGAGCCAAGTGAGAGCAAGCCCACCAATCCCCAACTTGGAGAGCCTCCCCAGGAGGATACTGTGGTCAATGATATCAAAGGCAGCTGAGATATCAAGGAGGACGAGCAAGGAGATTTTGCCCCTGTCAGCCTCCCTAAGTAGGTCATCCAGCAGGGCAATCAATGCCATTTCCGTGCTGTGGCGCATCCTGAAGCCCGCTGAAACAGATCCAGGGAAAGTATGTGGACCAGTAATATCTGGTGTTTTCCTTGTTACCTGGTTGTCTGTGCTTGTGAGTTTAAACATAATCACTGTGGAATCTTGAGATGCAAAGATATAGTATGAATAATTTATTCTCAAGTCAGATTAAACTGCCAAGGGAACAATGTAGGATTCTAGTGTCTTGGTATTAAGTCTAACAAGGACAAGTTGAATAGACCATGTTGTTGGCAACACTTAAGTATTGACCTCTTCCATCTTCCTGAACTTGTCTTGGAAATAAACATAAAGGTGTAAATACAGCTGCTGTTCTCTACTAGAATGGATGCATCAATTGATGAATGGTCTACTCTGTGTTAATTCTGACTCCCTGGGCAGTTTAGGCTACACGTTTGATGCTATTTCTAAAAGTGGGGGGAAAGTTCAGTTTAAAGCCAGAAGTTATGGTTACACACAAAATTAAGGAAATCAATCAACCTCCCAATTTACTCAAAACATAAACACATTGAAAGACCCTTCTTTCACCTTACTTTCTGGTAAACATGGGAAGTGAGCTCCATTCTTTGATTCCCCTCATCTAGGACTAAGCCAGACAAGAACCTCTTCACCTACGTGATCATGTGAGGAAAAGTGTTTCCTTCTCTGCAGCAAGCTCTCTTGATGTGCCTGAAATTATAACACTTGCATGAAGTGGAGTCAGCCGGAGATGGGAAACTACTGCATGGTTGCCTTAGGTGCCTAGTTCTTTTTCAGTTGGGTTTTGGCCATTGAGGCTTTCTTTTATTTTAATAGGACTGGACTAGTAGAAATAACCATGGAGAGGACTATGTGGCAAATATGCTGATTATACATACTGATACTATTAGAGTCTGGTTCAGCAGCATTTCTATATTACAATGGATGTGCTGTAGAAGTAGGGTAACAAGGGGAATTCTGCTATAGTGTTACTTGTTGGAGTTTTATTTGAAACCTTGCATGCTGTTTGTAGTCTGTGTGACTGGGAGGGAATTTTCTGGGCTGCAGTGATCAGCACTAATCAATTGTTCCTTCCAGCCTTAGAATTTGAAGGGAGCCCTATCTCTCTGCTGAGTGTTCTTTCCTCTCTTTCCTTGTGGATAACAGGTTTTATTCTCTCTCTCTCTCTCTCTCTCTCTCTCTCTCTCTCTCTCTGTGTGTGTGTGTGTGTGTGTGTGTGTGTGTGTGGTTGAACTCTTCAGTTGGTTGCTAAGTATGTGTGGAGTAAAGAAAGCAGAATAGACAAGTCTTTAATTTCAAGCAATTGTAAGAAATAAATGATTTTTATTGTTCTTTCACTTAGGTTCCCTCTAAACCATGCATGCGTGCAAGTCCACTTCCCTCTGCACAGCTTTCTTCCTCCTCCATGCAGCAATCACATTTCATTCCTTTGGTTCCAGCCACAGTGGAACCCTGGGGGGGGGGGGACAGAGTCGTGTGCTCATGCAGGGATGAAGTCCTGTGAAAATTAGAGGGTATTTTGTCTACAAATGTCTCAGAGTGAGTTATTGAGACTTTAAGTGCCAGTTAATGAGAAAGGGGTGGACTCTGGGGAACTTGTAGGTATTCTCCTCTGTGGATCTCTGTAGTTTTACTGTACAGCAAAGAGGCACTTTACCAAAAATTCAAAACTCTGCACCATTACCTAAGGCAGAAGTTAAAGAACAAAAAGAGTGCTTCAGTCCTTGATTTTTAGGATACTTCTATTTTGCTTTAAACAAAAGAGTTTTCATACAGTTATTGCACCTCTTAATTACTGACTTGGATAACCGGCACAAATGGAGACCTCAAGCTTTGAAGATGGCAGGACTCCAGCATCAGTGACTAATAGCCATAATAAAAAGTCTGCCAAAAAGGTGGCATGGGGGGAAAAGCACAGTGTGATTTTTATACGAGCCATACGGTGGAAACCTCTCACCAGTGGTAATTATAACTAGAACCACCATATAATAAAGCTTACTATCCACTGATATTTTTCATAACTACTTTAGTCTTTTGTGCACATGGAAGTCCTGAAAGAAATTCTCCACTTTACAAAAGTTTGTCTAGTCACCTGAAGACGTATCTTTTTTCACTATAGACAACAGGTTATTTACAAGTCATTTTTGTGCTGCATGTCTCCTGATAGTAGAAGAAGTTGGGTTTATAATTCTAATGTTTTTCTTCAAAACCGCATACGTAATCATCCCCTACTGAAAATAGGAAAAAAAAAAAAACACTAACCCAAACTTTTCTTAGGTAAGTTCATTTTGTATATGTAGGATTTTCATTATCTAGTCATTAAGTCATGTCTGCCTAGAGTGGTCACAATGACCAGATAGGCGGGGTGTAAATAATAAATAAATAAATAAATAAATAAATAAATAAATAAATAAATAAATAAATAAATAAATAAATAAATAAATAAATAAATAAATAAATAAATAAATAAATAAATAAATAAATAAATATGTCCGACGGTTCGTGACCCTATGGAACAGAGCATGGCAGGCCCTCCTGTCTTCCACTGCCTCCCGGAGTTGTGTCAAATTCATGTTGGTTGCTTCAATGACACTAACCATCTCATCCTCTGTCGTTCCCCTTCTCCTCTTACCTTCACACTTTCCCAACATCAGGGACTTTTCCAGGGAGTCTTCTCTTCTCATGAGCTGGCCAAAGTATTGGAGCCTCAGCTTCTGGATCTGTCCTTCCAGTGAGCACTCAGGGTTGATTTCCTTCAAAATGGATAGGTTTGTTCTCTTTGCAGTCCAGGGGACCCTCAAGAGTCTCCTCCAGCACCACAATTCAAAAACATCAATTCTTCGGCGGTCAGCCTTCTTTATGGTCCAGCTCTCACTTCCATGCATCACTACTGGAAAAACCATAGCTTTGACTACGCGGACCTTTGTTGGCAAGGGGATGTCTCTGCTTTTTAAGATGCTGTCAAGATTTGTCATCGCTTTCCTCCCAAGAAGCAGGTGTCTTTTAATTTTGTGGCTGCTGATCATGGAGCCCAGGAAAGTAAAATCTGTCACTGCCTCCATATCTTCTCCTTCTATTTCCCAGGAGGTGATGGGACCAGTGGCGATGATCTTAGTTTTTTTTGATGTTGAGCTTCAGACCATTTTTGCACTCTCCTCTTTCACCCTCATTGAGAGGTTCTTTAATTCCTCCTCACTTTCTGCCGTCAGAGTGGTATCATCTGTATATCTCACGTTATTGATATTCCGGCAATCTTAATTCCAGCTTGGGATTCCTCCAGTCCTGCCTTTCGCATGATGTATTCTGCATATTAGTTAAATAAGCAGGGAGAAAATATACAGCTCTATCGTACTCCCTTCCCAATTTTGAACCAGTTTTTCCATATTGAGTTCTAACTGTTGCTTCCTGTCCCACATATAAATTTCTCAGGAGATAAGGTGATCAGGCACTCCCATTTCTTTCAAGACTTGTCATATTTTGCTGTGGTCAACACAGTCAAAGGCTTTTGCATAGTAAATGAAGCAGGAGAAGATGTTTTTCTGGAACTCTTTGGCTTTCTCCATAATATTCCGCATGTTAGCAATTTGGTCTTGAGTTCCTCTGTCCCTTCGGAATCCAGTTTGTACTTCTGGGAGTTCTCGGTCCACATAGGGCTGAAGCCTACCTTGTAGGATTTTGAGCATAACCTTGCTAGCATGGGAAATGAGTGTAATTATACGGTAGTTGCAGCATTCTTTGGCACTGCCCTTCTTTGGGATTGGGATGTAGACTGATCTTTTCCAATCCTCTGGCAACTGCTGAGTTTTCCAACCTTGCTGGTATATTGAGTGTAGCACCTAAACAGCATCATCTTTTAAGATTTTAAATAGTTCGACTGGAATGCCATCACCTCCACTGGCCTTGTTGTATGCCATGCTTTCTAAGGCCCACTTGACTTCACTCTCCAGGATGTCTGGCTCAAGGTCAGCAACCACACTATCTAGGCTGTTCGGGACATCCAGATCTTTCTGGTATAATTCCTCTGTGTATTCTTGCCACCTTCTTCTGTAAGGTCCCTACCATTTGTGTCCTTTATCATGTCCATCTTTGCACAAAAGGTTCCTTTAATATCTCCAACGTTTTTGAACAGATCTCTGGTTTTTCCCCTTTCTATTGTTTTCCTCTATATCTTTGCACTTTTCATTTAAGAAGGGCCTCTTGTCTCTCTTTGCTATTCTTTGGAAGTCAGCATACAGTTTTCTGTACGTTTCCCTATCTCCCTTGCATTTTTGTTTTCCTTCTCTTCTCTGCGATTTGTAAGTCCTCTTTGGACAGCCACTTTGCTTTCTTGCATTTCCTTTTCTTTGGGATGGTTTTTGTTGCTGCCTCCTGTACAATGTTACGAGCCTCCATCCAGAGTTCTTCAGGCACTCTGTCCACCAAATCGAGTTCCTTTAATCTGTTCTTCACTTCCACTGTGTATTCATAAGGGATTTAGTTTAGATTATACCTGACTAGCCCAGTGGTTTTTCCTATTTTCTTCAGTTTAAGCTTGAGTTTTGCTATAAGAAGCTGATGATCAGAGCCGCAATCAGCTCCAGGTCTTGTTTTTGCTGACTGTATAGAGCTTTTCCATCTTTGGCTGCAGAGAATATAATCAATCTCTTTTTGGTATTGCCCACCTGGTCCATGTGTAGAGTCGCCTCTTGTATTGTTGGAAAAGAGTGTTTGCGATGACCAGCTTGTTCTCTTGACAAAATTCTATTAGCCTTTGTCCTGCTTCGTTCTGAACTCCAAGGCCAAACTTCCCTGTTGTTCCTTTTATCTCCTGGCTCCCTACGTTAGCATTCCAGTCCCCTAGAATGAGAAGAACATCTTTCTTTGGTGTCAGTTCTAAAAGGTGTTGTAAGTCTTCATAGAATTGGTCAGTTTCTGCCTCTTCACCGTCGATGGTTGGTGCATAAACTTGGATTACTTTGATGGTGAAAGGTCTGCCTTGGATTCGTGTTGAAATCATTCTATCATTTTTGAGATTGTATCCCATTACAGCTTTTCCTCCTCTTTTGTTGACTTTGAGGGCTACTCCATTTCTTCTACAGGGTTCTTGCCCACAGTAGTAGATATAGTAATCATCTGAATTGAGTTCGCCCATTCCTGTCCATTTTAATTCACTGATGCCCAGGATGTCGATGTTTATTCTTGCCATCTCCTGTTTGACCACCTCCAGCTTTCCAAGGTTCATAGATCTTACATTCCAGGTTCCTATGCAGTATTTTTCTTTGCAGTATTGGACTTTCCTTTCACTTATAGGCACGTCTGCAGCTGAGCGTCCTTTCAGCTTTGGCCCAACCACTTCATTAGCTCTGGAGCTGCTTGTACTTGTCTTCCGCTCTTCCTCAGTAGGATGTTGGACGCCTTCTGACCTGAGGGTCCCATCTTCCAGTATCATATCTTTTAGCCTTTTGTTTCTGATCATGGGGCGTTCTTGGCAAAGATACTGGAGTGGGATTGCCATTTCCTCCTCCAGGTGGATTGCGTTTAGTCGGAACTCTCCACTATGTCCTGTCCGTCTTGGGTGTCCCTGCACGGCATAACCCATAGCTTCTCTGAATTACTCCAGCCTCTTTGCCAGGACAAGGCAGCAATCCGTGAAGGGGTAATATGTAAAATAGGTGGCCATTTAAGGTGGGCTTGTCAGGTAAGCCATTCATAGTCCTGCCTGTAGACTAAATGGAACAGCTTTGGAAAACTTTACAGTGGATTTAGGAGAAAAGAGTGTAAAGAGGAAATTGGCCTATGTTAATTTCAATAGGAGATGTATAGGAGGGGTTTCAACACCCATACAAATTATAGAGTTTTCAGACTTAGGTAGGGAAGGGAAAGGGGAATGGTCCAACAAAGAATTCCTTGCACCCATGTCAACCATGAATTCAACAACATTATCCAGTACAGGGACACTTAGAGAGAGCAAGCAGGTAAGAGAGGGATTAGAAGATTCCTGGCTAGTCATTGTTTGGAAAATTCCAAGATCTGATTCCCCAGGTGAATGGGTTTTGGAGGAAAGGGGCAGTTTTCTTTGAAATATCCTTGGAAATGACAATTAAAGCAAGTTTTTAAGGCAGTCCATTGTAGTGGATATTTTCCCTGGAGGTTCCATTGCTGATAAAGTACTGAGGCAGGAAAAGTTGATGGGCCAAACACATTGTTCTGCAGATATGATAGCAAAGGCATGAGTGGTTTGCCATCAGGATTTGATTTACCCCCCATTGTTCACTGTCTGGTTTTGCAACATGCTTGTATCTGATGTTTCAGTCCCATCCCCTAATCCTAAATATTAACGGCTTGTTACAGTTAGTTTATTTGATGGAAAAACACTAAAAGATCCAAATGAAATATAATTTTTGTTTGCCAAAAGACTTGTATCCCAAAAGCCCACTGTGTGAGCAGAAGGCATATACATTTTCCCTGGAAGCATATTAGTTGTTCTTGTTTACTCCAACTTTTCTCCAACTTCTTACTTGACTCTGTACAACTTTCTCCCTGTGATTAATTGAAATGGTATAGTGAGTTAGTGCTCCCACGTCTTCCAGTTTTTTTCTTTCCTTTGGCGTTTTTCTGGTATCTTTTTGGACCTTTCCTTGACTGATCTTATAAAGTCTTTGGCTTTTGGTAGTATCAGTCTTCCAGTTTCGTTTCGTTTCGTTTCGTTTAGTCGTGTCCGACTCTTCGTGACCCCATGGACCACAGCACGCCAGGCCCTCCTGTCTTCCACTGCCTCCCGGAGTTGTGTCAAATTCATGTTGGTTACTTCGCAGACACTGTCCAGCCATCTCATCCTCGGTCGTCCCCTTCTCCTCTTGCCGTCACACTTTCCTAACATCAAGGTTTTTTCCAAGGAGTCTTTTCTTCTCATGAGATGGCCAAAGTACAGTCTTCCCGTAATACCCTTCAATCTGTTTCCAAGAGTTTCCCCAGTATGTAATCCTACATTTCCCAACTTTTTGTCTGGTCACTCTATGTGAATGATTCATTGCTGTCTTAAATGTAATATGTCAGAGATCGTAGTCTTTACTTTTCTTTCGGACTTTTTCTTGTTTGCTCTTTCTGTACATTGACAACATTAATCTGTCCTGAAAAAACAAAGAGAGCCATGTATTCCTTATAAATGCAGGGGCAGGTGATACCTCTATTAAACAGTAAGTAAGCAGGCAAGCAAGCAAGTAAGCAAGCAAATACGTAAATAATATGTGAGCTTTTGTGGATCAAACATAAAGCCTTCTTTTGAAACTGCGAGTTTCTCTTTGTCCAAGGGAACAGGGAGATATGTGGGATGGCACATGCATAGTACTTGGTTTTGTTTGAGGAGCTAGAGTATAATATCTTACTAACAGTTACCTGAGGTGTAGTTTGAAAACCTTACCTCCAGTGCAGTCTACATTTTTTCTAACTCACCTCTAAAGAAGCAAGCTTGGCACAACTGTCTGCCAAGAACCTTTGGAACTCTCATTTATACATTTTTTTCTGCTGATCCACAAGGCAGCTAGCTCACAGATAGTTTGATTTTTAGGTGGTTAATAAAGGTATCACCTGCCCCTGCATTTGTAACATCTGTATTTGTTGTTTCTTGTTATTTGCTATTTGAATTGATTGCGTCATTGAAGTGTGCTGCTTCTCCTTTTATACTATAGCATTGAATGAACAAAGAAACAGATAAATAAAGTTGGTTCGGGCCTTTTAAAAGACCTTCCCCTGTTGTGTCATCTGCAATGAAATCATGGCTCTCGTTCCAGTTTTTTTATATGTTAAATATTATGGTGTGCATTCTTCTCAGAATGCAGTGCAAAGAAACAAACAAACAAGTATTTTAATTGGCTAGTTAGCTCTTTTTGCTTGACTACTGCAGGCTAGGCCTGTAAAAGCTTGTGTTTTTTACACTTATCCAGACCTGTAGCACTTAAATCATTTACCATTTTGCACTTTGCACTTCTGTTTCCTTCTTGGAGATTTCCTGTAAGGACTCGTCTTTTCTGTAACCTCTTTAATCTCTTCCTTCTTCTGAAACTATGCTTCATCACATGAAACCTTCTGCTGCTTCTCTCTTGAATTTTAGATTGTAAGCTTGTTTTATACTAGATATAATAATTGCTTATATGATAATGGAAGTCAAAAAAGTTCACAAACAATATGACTTATTTTTCTATTGGGAATTAGCAGAAGTATAGTTATTACCAATTTTATAATGCTTATTCAGTGACTCAATGATTTCTTCACTGGTAGAATTAAAGAGATATCCTGTATCATATTAGTCAGGTATTAGAAGGAATGTTTCAGTCTTATTATGCGTAGGACTTCACAGGTTATACAATTTGAGTCACCACATAACTGAGCACATAAAAATGTGTTTCTTTTCCATATAATTCTGAAAGGTAGTAGTACAGTATGTGTGTGGTCTGAGTATTTTTGCAGACGTGATCTGCATTTAATATGTTCAAAATTAATTCCCTAAGCTGCTGGCAGGCAGCATGTACTTGTTAATTATTCAGGTGGATGACAAATGCAGAGCAGAGGTTCTCGCAAAGACAAAGTTTGTATGATGCATGTTTAGTAACTGATAGGCTTGACATTCTGTGGTGTCTTATTCAGTGCTAATCCTAATAAGCTGCCTGATGAGATGAACGCCTATCCTCCTGTCCTTTATAGTGAGAAAACAGAGATTTGAAAGAACTTCATTATAGCAATAAATCCCATACTTTCTGTTATTCTTGGTGAAAAGCGATCTTGTCCAGATGAATAACAAAAAAGGAAGAAAAAAGTCAGGATTCCATTATAGCGCTGAACACTAAAATGAATAGAAGAATACATTGCAAATGTCTTCTCTGTGATGAGAGCGGAAAGCTTAATTTTATTGGCAGGCCCATTATTTGTACTGTAATGCCCTTAATATTCTTTCACATTTGTCTGTATAAGATGTAAATCTATTGATATATAATTCAGGAGGATTTGCAATTTGTAAACCATAGCAGTACTTTATATATTATCGTTTCTGTCATTTCTAAAATTCTGCACACGTTGAGTTTGTTTGTCGCTTTGAAGTGTACGTGATTTTCCCAAAAGTTGCCTACCTTTGCAGAATAATGTGTCTGTGGGCCCACATGAGAAATACCCTGACTTTTGCTCTAGATAGTTCCATGCTGAGTTGTCTTTTATAATTGAATTAAATATCTTCATTGCTTCTCTTCCTAAATGCAAAAATGAACATTACAGTTAACACTAAGAGAACTATTTTGGGCCTCATATAGCACAAATCCAGTGTAGATTTCAAGGTGTGTTCATAGGATACAGAAAGTCTTCTTTGAAAACACCTTGAAAGTTTGTACTGTACAATTATAGGCATAGAATCATAGAATACTTGAGTTGGAAGGCCTTCTGCTCAATTCATAAATCCAAGTCAAAGCAGATCTGACAGATGGTTGTCCATTTTTCTCTTTAATGCCTCCAGCGTTGCAGCTTTCACCCCCTGCTGAGGTAATTGGTTCCATTGTTGTACTGTTCTAACAGTTAAAATGTTTCCCCTGATATTCAGCCTAAATCTGGCTTCCTATAGTTTGAGCCCATTATTACATGTCCTGCAGTCTGGGATGATCGAGAACACATCCTGCCCTACCTCTATATGACTACCTCTCAAGCTTTTGAAAAGTGCTATCATAATATCTCCTAAGTTTTCTCAAGGCTAAACATGTCCAGTTTCTTCAGTCTTTCCTCACAGGTCTTGGTTTCCAGTCCCCTGATTATGCTTATTGCCCTCCTCTGAACTTACTCGACTTTGTTGGCATCCTTCTCAACATGCGGTGTCCAGAACATTTTTGGATGAGATTTAGAAGTTTCTGAGTCCATTGTAATTGGAATGCAAGCCTAGTTTGGGCACCGAGATTGCATTGGTCAAGCTGATGTGGGAGCTATGAGGGAAGAAAGAAAATGGATTGCATTCCTGTTGATTTCTCTAGACCTCTCAGTGGGTTTTTTTGTTTTGTTTTTGTTTTTGTTTATTTAAAGCAGTGGTTCCCAATCTTGGGTCCCCAGATGTTCTTGGACCAAAACTTCTAAAAGCCTTCACCACTCGCTGTGCTGGCCAGGATTTCTGGAAAATGCAGTCCCGTAACATCAAGGTTGGGAACCACTGATTTAAAGTATCTTTACTCTGCTGTGAGCTGAAAAAGCTTCTTGTGTAACTTACCGAGATAAGTAGTTAGGCGGTCCATGCCCTCAGGTCTATGAAGTAAAAAAAAAAAACCTGACACACAAGGAATTGGCAGGAATGAGGAGAGGCAAAACAAGCCCAAGCAATAGTTCTTAAAGGTAATGTTGTAATTACAACCTAATTGCAATTTGAAATAACTAGTTGGGATGGAACTCTTTAAGATATCCTGGTGGAAAGGTTGCTGCTTGGTGACAGCTGAGGATAGCCAAAGGCATCTTGTCTTAATACAACTGATAATATGACTGCATCTCTTGTCTCCTTTTTGAACCTAATGGAAAATAGCAGGCACAGAGGATGAGTTTCTAGATAGCTCGGTGGCTTAAGTATCTGACTGGAGCCAGAGGTTGGCAGTTTTAATTCTCCACTGTGTCTCCTTGACAGGGGCTGGACTCGATGATCCACAGGTTCCATTCCAGCTCTGTAGTTTTAAGATTAAAATCTCCATTGATAGAGGTTGAGGCTTGGTTTGGGCAGTTTCTTTCTCAGCAGAATGGACATCTGCTGAGAAAGAAACATATGCTAAAATCCTGTGCTGCTAAGTAGTCATCAGCAATAATATCCCTTTGGATTAGCTCCCCAGACTGAGAATTGGAGAATTTACAGTGGTTAAACTGTAGTATGGCAGCTAAGATTTGGCTCATAACTTGGATTTGACCCTGACAGGCTCAAGTAGCTGGCGAGAAGCTGACTCAGCCTTCCATTCTTCCGAGGTCAGTAAATTGAGTACCCAACTGAAGGAGGGGAGAGGGCAATGTGTAACCTGCACAATTGCCCAGAGAGTGCTTTAAGTGCTATGGGGTGGTATATGGGCAGTACACTTTTTTTAAAGACAAAGTAAATGGACTGTGATGTATGTGTCTTTTTGCACAGGATTGTGATATTTTTCCTGTGCTACAGAGATTTGCAATTTCTCTTGAAGGAATGGATTAAGCTACTTGGTGGTATTCTTTGATCCATCTGTTGGACAATCTCCAGCTTGCACAACCTGGAAGCCAGAGATCCCACAGTGTACTTACTATACGAAGTGTTAACACTCCGTGATTCCTTAGCAGGGTTCTGTGATTGTTATATTTCTGTATTGAATTCAGTGATTTTTTAAAATCTTTAAACCACTTCTGAAGTTTGGACCAGGGTAATCAAAGGACTGTTTATCTCCATAAGTACCTAGTTATATACTTTAAGGTCTTCAATGGGTGTTTTGCTGGCACCCACATTATTTGAGGTGAAGTATGTGGTTACCAGAGAAAATGCTTGATCAATGGGGACAGAGTATCTAGTAAGTTTGTCAGGTTTCTCTGACTTTTTTGTGTCCTGTATCAAGCAAATGTCTTTTCATTTTCCTAAGCTGGTTAGGTACTGTTTTATTCTTGCTGTCTGCTAGATACTGCTTTTGCAGTTTGAAGTTTTTTAAGTGTTGTTTTTGTACTTAATGATTTTATTCTTTTGGTAAGCTTCTTTGGAAATATGAGAGAATGAATGTTTATAGGGCTAAATATATCAGTGAACATAAATATTCACAAAAGAATGTAACATGGTTGTGAAATAAAATGTGGTGAGGCCTGTTATATCAGCCTGTAAACATCATTGTTGTTGTTTAGTCGTTTGGTCGTATCGAACTCTTCGTGACCCTATGGAACAGAGCACGCCAGGCCCTGCTATCTTCCACTGCCTCCCAGAGTTGTGTCAAATTCATGTTGGTTGCTTTGCAGAAACAGTCCAGCCATCTCATCCTCCTCTTGCTGCCACACTTTCCTAACATCAAGGTCTTTTCCAAGGAGTCTTCTCTTCTCATGAGATGGCCAAAGTACTGGAGCCTCAGCTTCAGGATCTGTCCTTCCAGTGAGCACTCAGGGTTGATTTCCTTTAGAATTGACAAGTTTGTTCTCCTTGCAGTCCAGGGGACTCTCAAGAGCCTCCTCCAGCACCACAATTCAAAGGCATCAATTCTTTGGCGGTCAGCTTTCTTTATGGTTCAGCTCTCACTTCCATACATCACGACAGGAAAAACCATAGCTTTGACTATTCGGACTTTTGTTGGCAAGGTGATGTCTCTGCTTTTTAAGATGCTGTCAAGGTTTGTCATCGCTTTCCTCCCAAGAAGCAGGTGTCTTTTAATTTCGGGGCTGCTGTCTCCATCTGCAGTGATCATGGAGCCCAAGAAAGTAAAATCTGTCACTGCCTCCATATTTATTTATTTATTTATTTATTTATTTATTTATTTATTTATTTATTTATTTATTTATTTATTTATTTATTTATTTATTTATTTAATATCCCACCTATCTGGTCAGTTAAGACCACTCTAGGCCGCTCCATATCTTCCCTTTCTATTTCCCAGGTGGTGATGTGACCAGTGGCCATGATCTTAGGTTTTTTTCTGTTTGTTGAGCTTCAGACCGTTTTTTGCACTCTCCTCTTTAACCGTCATTACAAGGTTCTTTAATTCCTCCTCACTTTCTGCCCTCAGAGTGATATCATCTGCATATCTGAGGTTGTTGATATTTCTTCCGGCAGTCTTAATTCCAGTTTGGGATTCCTCCAGTCCAGCCTCCCGCATGATGTATTCTGCATATAAGTTAAATAAGCCGGGGAATAATATACAGCCTTGTCATACTCCGTTCCCAATTTTGAACCAGTTGTTCCATATCCAGTTCTAACTGTTGCTTCCTGTCCCACATATAGGTTTCTCAGGAGATAGATAAGGTGATCAGGCACTCCCATTTCTTTAAGGGCTTGCCATAATTTGCTGTGCTCCATGCAGTCAAAGGCTTTTGCATAGTCAATGAAGCAGAAGTAGATATTTTTCTGGAACTCTCTGGCTTTCTCCATAATCCAGCGCATGTTAGCAATTTGGTCTCTAGTTCCTCTGCCCCTTCGGAATCCAGCTTGTACTTCTGGGAGTTCTCGGTCCACATACTGCTGAAGCCTACCTTGTAGGATTTTGAGCATAACCTTGATAGCGTGTGAAATGAGTGCAATCGTATGGTAGTTGGAACATTCTTTGGCACTGCCTTTCTTTGGGATTGGGATGTAGACTGATCTTTTCCAATCTTCTGGCAACTGTTGAGTTTTCCAAACTTGCTGGCATATTGAATGTAGCACCTTAACAGCATCGTCTTTTAAGATTTTAAATAGTTCAACTGGAATGTCATCACCTCCACTGGCTTTGTTGTTAGCCAGGCTTTCTAAGGCCCACTTGACTTCACTCTCCAGGATGTCTGGCTCAAGGTCAGCAACTACATTGTCTGGGTTGTCCGGGATATCCAAATCTTTCTGATATAATTCCTCTGTGTATTCTTGCCACCTCTTCTTGATGTTTTCTGCTTCTGTTAGGTCCCTCCCATTTTTGTCCTTTATCATGTCCATCTTTGCACAAAATATTCCTCTAATATCTCCAATTTTCCTGAACAGATCTCTGGTTTTTCCTTTTGTGTTATTTTCCTCTATTTCTTTGCATTGTTCATTTAAGAAGGCCCTCTTGTCTCTCCTTGTTATTATTTGGAAGTCTGCATTCAATTTTCTGTAACTTTCCCTATCTTCCTTGCATTTTTCCCCTTCTCCTCTCTGCTATTTCTAAGGCCTCGTTGGACAACCACTTTGATTTCTTACATTTCCTTTTCTTTGGGATGGTTTTTGTTGCTGCCTCCTGTACAATGTTACGAGCCTCTATCCAAAGTTCTTCAGGCACTCTGTCCACCAAATCTAGTTCCTTAAATCTGTTCTTTACTTCTATTGTGTATTCATAAGGGATTTTTTTAGATTATACCTGAGTAGCCCAGTGGTTTTTCCTAGACATCATAAAAGCTTGCAAATGCTTATTCTTCCTTCTCTCAATTTTAGCCACTTTACTTGGATGACTACAGATATTCAGAAAATGCTCTTGAGAAGGGGGGGAATAGAAAGCTCTCTCTCTCTCTCTCTCTCTCTCTCTCTATCTATCTCTGTGTGTGTGTGTGTGTGTGTGTGTGTCTGAGAGAGAGAGAGAGAGAGAGAGAGAGAGAGAGATCTTTAACAATTAACAGTGTAATTTTTCATATGTCTATTCAAATATGTTGTTGTTAAAAAAAACACCAGGCACAGTCAAAATTATAAAAACATCGACTGGTATTATATAACAAATTTTAACCAAAAACCTAAGTACATGTTAAATATATGTACACTGTTCCTAATATTGACTTTTTTGTAGCTCTAACGGTGTGAAATCTGCAGCTACTTATAGTGCTGGGTGAAATTTCTTGATACTGTTCTCAAAGCCCGAATGACTTCGGGGACCACTGAAGTGTGTTTCTTCCAGAGGCAAAATGTTTTGATTGCCAGGTCTCTGAACTTTGTTAGTTTTTCCAATTCTTTATTTTCAACTCTTGCATCCTCTGGAATTGCAACATCAATGATCCAGACCTTTTTCATTATCTGGTGTGTCATGTTCAAGGTGTCTGTAAGTTTCGATTCAGAAATCCCGCAGAATGTTGAATTCCTCATTTTCCAACACCTTCTGTACTTGATGTTCCCATGAGTTTTCTGGAGGCTAGCAAGTTATATTTTTTGCATAATGATCACTGTATTAACTTTGCCACTCTGTGATGTCTAACTGTGTAATCTGTATATGCAGTCTTTGGACATTTGCAGATAAAGTGTGACACAGTTTCATCTTTTTCTCAGCAGAGTCTACATTTGCTGTTAGCACTAATTCCTTGTATTCCTAAAAAGCTTTCATCACGTTGGCTTGGATGCTTGTTATTGTGCAGCAAAAATCAAGCCTTCAGTTTCTTTCTTAAATGTCCCCAGTTTTAGCCATGCCCGTGCTGAATTATGATCATGCTTTCCATCAATATTTCTCAGGTGTTGTCCATCTAGTTATTTTCAAGTTGTTGTTTCTTTTATTAAGGCTTTTTTCTGTTGCTTTCAAAATATTCTCCATTTTCATTGCTTTCAGTAATTTTTCTCTGCTTGTACTGATATCTAGGCTTCTTCTTTTTAAATTAACATTTTATTAGTTTTTCACTATATCTACATTCAATTTGTGCTCGTTAAACATCATGGTTTGTTTATAATTATCTATTTCACATTTTGGTGATTTAATCAGTATACAATGTTCTCAAAATCCTCTAGGAAAATACCTAATAAAAGCAATTCTAGTTTCAAATCTATATAATTTTGAGGCAATTTAACCGACTGACTTTGTATTTTATACCAATAATAACTAAATAAATTCCTAACACATAGTAAATGGTATCTAAAGCATTTTATATAGATTTTCTTTTTACAGCCACCCAAAGTAGACACGTTCTAGATGGGTGGTATAGAAATCTAATAAAAAATTAAATAAAAATAAATAAATAATTGTTTAGCCATCACTATCTCCACATTTTCTGTCATGTCTATATCAATATATAATATATGTTAATTAAGTACTATTTGTTTTACCTCACCTTAAGAACCACCATGTTATGCCTTTACCCTGATTAATGATCCCTTATTTCAGTTTAATTCCCTTTTTTAATATATAATATATGTCCCCTTACGATCCCAGAAGTTAGGCATGCATATGGTTTCAGCGTTGAGGGCCACCTTAATATTTTTTTTCTTTTACATCTTTTTAAGTAACTCCTTCTCTTGTTTGACTTTCCCCAATTCCTATTGCTATCTCTCTAAAAATTCTGCCATCTCTAGTATTGTCTGGGATCATTTTATGCATTTGATCTATCTTCAGTAGATCTTCCAGGTTATTTTAATTAAACTTGCTGGTTCTCTCCCCTTATCTTCCCTTAGCACACCTAAGACTCTCCTCGTCTTCAGGATTAGAATTAAGTCTCCTAAATGTTCTCCTCTGATTTCTTCCAGCCCTTCCTTTGGTTGGCATACATCGTCCACCACCCGTGCATTTCCTTGTTCATTATTCCCTGTCTCCTGTTGAATATAGACCTTCCTTAACTGCTTATTGAATTATTTTGCATCTTCATTGTGGGATCGTACTATTTCTAAAATTGCTTGAAGAGTAGATTTTGTTTCATCCCAAAATGTTTCTTGTTGTAGCTTTTTGTCCCAGGATGTCAAATAATTATATTCCAAGTGAAATATGTCCAGTTGCTTAAATAATGCCATCCAGTTGCTTAAATAGTGCCATCAATAATTACTTAAATAAGCCCATTTTAATATATTGATCGTCTTTAGGGTTAAGTTTGAATCCAGTCTCGGATGTAAAGTGACAGTCCAGTTCACTCGCTGTTTGTATTCATGGCCTAATCTCTTTTGTAATCCAGCCCCGGATGCAGTCCATTCCAATATTAATTATGTCCCGGCCTGTGTTCCAGTCAGATTCAGAATCCAGGAGACATCCAAATATTTTTATTGGTCCACATAGGTCCACATTAGCCAGATATATATTCCAAGATGAATTATCTTTGTTCAGATCTCAGCAAAGCACAGTTTAAAAATTGCACTTTGGCAGGATTAGACTTTCCAGGGTTAATTTGTCTGTGCTTCAGTCGGTTCCCAGAAGAAGAAAAAAGGGAAGTCAAAGCAATTTCTAAGCTTAAGACAGCCATAATGTGTTCAAGGTCATTGTTCTAGGCTTTTTGCCAACATTGTAGATAGCCATAACATAGCCATAACTTAACAAGTTTAATTCACAGAGTTGTTTAGCTAATAATGATTTTAAGAGAAAGATTTAAATTTATAACGCCAAAATAATGCCAAAGTTCCTTCCTTGAAGTATAATTTAATGTCCAATTGCTGTTCAATTATTTTTTGCGTCTCTTTGCATCTCCTTCCCTATCTCCAGATTCACCGCTGCTCTATAAGTGGTGGGGATAAGGGATATTTTTGTAATAGGGATTATCTCATCCAGGGATAGTCATCAAGCAGTATAGTTATAATATAAAATATTCTCTCACCCAGAGGTAACAACAATTAATTAGCTGATTTATCATTTCTCTATTGCTGGCTGCCAACAACTTGCAAGCAAGCTATTCAGCTGCTTGTTTCTGCCTGCTGGTGGATTGAGAAGTTTTCCGGATCAAAACGGGGATAACCACTGCCCCCCCCGTAATCAACAGGCTTCTCCCCCAATTCACCACCTTTTTGGGGTGGTTTTAACCCCCTGGGGGGTTCCAAACAGGTCAGAATTCAACCCATGAGATGGCGCTCCATCGTCCTCCTGCTGTCTCATTGCAGCATTAAGCCGGAAGTCCTAGGCTTCTTTCTTCTACTAATACTACCTGCAGTAATCCATGGCCACTGATTTTTTTAATGGTATATAAAATCTGTCCACATCACTTTTTGGATATACTGCATGGTGCATGTTCATTAGTTTCCGTGTTTTTCGATCCAGTTCTAATTTATTTTGAGTCTAAATAACTAAAATAGATTAAACTTTAAAAACTGTCTTAACTTTAAAAATGCTATTCAGAGATTCAGTCATGATAAATATGTCTTGCAGAACTCAGTTCCTGGCCAGCTGTTTATAGGATTGTAGCATTAACAGTATCTCTGCGTTATGGTCTCAGAGATTACCCCTTCTCCAGTGGCACTGTAATATTCCATTTCCTCTTGGACCATGGGACACTGCTCTGAACCCTGCCTAACAAGAAACATTGTATGAACAGCAGTTTAAAGTGGGAATCATCAGCAAAGAAGTCATTTTCCCTCCATTTTTTTCTCCAATAAGGGTATTAAACACAGATGTAGATCTCTTTAAGTAATAATAATGGTAACTGTAGTAATGGTAGGGTTTGTATTTTTAAATGAATGGCAGAGAAGAATGCATTCTAATACTCAAAATCAAATGAGTGTGGAGTAAAATTTGCCTTGAACATAGAAATTGTTATTTGTTATTGACGATAAATTCCTTGAACATTTAATGACACTGTTCACTGGATCTTTCTACCTAGAGAGTTTGTCCTTAGTAGTAAACAGGAATGAGAAAGTTCAAGGGGAATGCTTTTATCTATTCTATTGATTTATGAATCTTCTCTCTTTCCCCCATTTTTCTTTGGGCATACTGATTGTTGTGCTAATACTGCCAAACTCTCTTATACTAGGATTTAAGAGGTTGTAGAAATTGGAACATAGAAGGAAAAGCCTTCAGCATGTTCTTCTAATTTATGTGCCTACTTTTCTTCTTTCTGTCTTTTTTCCCTTTCTTTCCTAAATTGTTAGCCATGGTGATTTCTTTGCTAAGACTTAATTTTACCTAGCAGAAAAATGCATTATGTACTGGGTACGTAATTGATGTCTACAGAATAATTTTATAAGGCACTTGATAGATAATAGCCTATATTGCTCTGTTTCATAATAGAAAAAAGAAGTTCTTTTAGGTGGCTTAGCTACATGGTGGAGCTTGTACTTTGAAGGATAACAGTACTATCCTATGCTTGTATCGGTTTCCAATTCTTTATGTATTATGACTATTATGAAAACTTAATAGGGTTAGCTAAATATAGTAAATCATATTCTGTGCTTCTGTGAAAATAGGTGTAACATACTTACATAGAGATGTTCAACATTCAAAACATCTGCAAAATAGGTAATTGTGGAACAAATTAATTATCTTGAAGTATTGTCCTCGTACAACAATTCTAATTGAGACTGGGTAATTTAGAACTACTTCCCAGAAGAAATCCTTGATTTTTTAAATACATTTTGTTTTAATTAATTAGCAAGATATTTTTGGTGGTGAATCAGCCTTACTTGTAAGCACTTGATGCTACACAATCTTATTCATGTTTTTAAATAAATAAGTTCAATTATGTTTAATGGGACTTACTCCCACATAAATGTGCGCGACACTTATGATAAAAATTTTGAGCTGTATAGTAGAGAGGTGGCCTGTTTCAATGTCAGTAAGATTTTTGGATTTAATTATCATTCATCTGAATGTTGTATTGTAGCTTCTCCATTGGCCATTCACTGCTGAAATTTATGCCAGAAGTATCTAGTAGTATTCTGGCTATTGATTCCGGAGTTGCTTGACATGGATGTGCTGGATATAGAGTGTTGTGCTCACTCTCCAATTCTTCTTTTCTATTCATGAACTGCCACCTCCACAGCCTGGATAGTTCTTTGTGGACTATTTCAAAAAATGTCGGCCTCCATCCAATAGGTCTTTTCACTGAGCCAAGGCACCATGGGACATCTGCCCCCCTTTAAAAAAACTTTTGTGAAGTGGAAAATTTCTTTCAGGACTTCCATGTGCACAAAAGATTAAAGTGGTCTATGAAAAATATCATACGCACATATAAGTTTATTGTGTGGCACACGGACTGTTGCAAAGTACATCAAATAAAAACAATACAGTACAATTCAGTACACTATAGTATGAGGGGGGAAACCCAAATCAAGTTGGATTTCTGTCACAGCTAAAAACCTCTAACATCTTTTTTAAAAAAAGATCCTAAGGAAAACTAAGTGAAGGCAGTTGATTGACAGTATCTGATGCCAATAACAAGCATCTATCACGGAAGGGGGAACCCCAAGAGTACATGAACCTAAATAACCGCTTGATTAGTAGTAGTGGGGGCTACAAGTTTCATTTTCATAAGTATAGATATAAACCTTGCCATTTGAAATGTAATAAATTCATCTCTGTCTGAGAGCAGGATCCTGAGCTTTTCCTGGACAGTTCTTCCAGGATATTTTTCCAGAATAGGCTTCAGGAGCAGAGTCTTCTGCATTGGTGAGCAGTACTGTATTATACTGAAATTACATCAGTTGTATGTAATTACAACTATACTTACATGTAGCAATTTAAATCAGCATATGCAAAATTAATGCAATATTTACTTCTTTTGGGTGAAATATGTCCTCCTTTTTGAAGATTCATACCCTTCTTGTCCTCCATTTTGCTGATGCACAAGTGGCCACAAGCAGCTAAAGAAATCTCAGATGACAGGTTCTGAGAGCCTAAACAGCCACTGCCACTCAGAGTAGACAATACTGGGCTAACTGAACAAACAGTCTTACCTACTAGAGGACATCTTCCTGTAGTCCAACGGCAGTTTATAACACAATATAACACAGGGTCAGGATAAAGGATAATGATCTACCTATTGTACTTAATCAAATGAGTTAGGAATACGCTCTCAGCCCCCCCCCCTCCGATCTGCCATGTGGGATATAATCTCAGTGGGATTATTCCACTCTGCCCAATGAGTCCTCAGATGGAGGCAGAGTAATGGCATTGTGGGATGAAACGTCAAAAAATAATCTGGCGATTTTGCCCAGCTGACTTTTTTAAAGAACTCTCCAGGCAGCTGTAATGCTCCTTCTGAAGGCTGTACATCAGTGCTTCTCAACCTTGGGTCCTAGATATGCATGGACTGCCAGACATCCTGGCCAGCACAGCTAGTGGGGAAGGCTTCTGGGAGTTGCAGCCCAAGAACATCTGAGGGCCCAGGACTGGCAACCACTGCTGTATATCAGTGATTCCCAATCTTGGGTAATCCAGGTGTTCTTGGGCTGAAACTCCTTCTAGCACAGCTGGTGGTGAAGGCTTCTGAGAATTGCAATCTAAGAACAGTTGGGGAGTACTGTGCTACATGAAGACAGCCTTTGAATGTGCTACTTCCTTTCTGACTCTTCGTCCCCTACCACCTGTTCTTCCAGCCCCTTGAGTGGCACTAGCTTGCCCTTTTTACCCAGTCCAGATTATACAGGCTTGTTCATTAGAGACCTGTCCATTAAAGATGGCAGCTGAATGCTGGTATGGTCTTGAACATTGTAATACTGAATCATCATGGCAGTTTTGAATGCGTCAGCACAGCAAGTTTCACAGGGCTGATGTATTTAAAATTCTTTGTCATGGGAACAGCCTCTAAAATGACTCTTGATACAGGGCACATTTACAGTGGACACATTCATGCTAATTCATTATCCTGCATCTCAAGTATTCAAAAACAAGCATTGACCTTTGCCATTTGTTTTGTTCTGTGTAAGCAGTTGTTTCTGAAAACTGTGTATAATTATATAATATATCGACTAATGGTATGATTTCATAATACATAGTGGCAATTGGTATATGAACTAAATACAGTTCACAGTAAATATTCCTTGCCCCCAAGAAAAAAATGAAGTATGTATAAATAACCTTTCATCCAGTACTAACATATTTTTCATATGTGGCAATGCATATATTGGTATAAGTTTTAATAGCTTGATCCAGTTCTGAAAATACACATAATATTTTAGCATACCATTGCCATGATCCAAAATCTGGAAGTATTACTTTTACAGAAACTCATTCGTAAAACATGACACTTCTTAACCTTCATAATGGAATTTGAAATATAACTTCGATTGGCTTTACCTGGCATAGTGGAATGAATTTGGTCATTGTGGTATGTTTATGGTTAAGCGTCAGAGGAAATGGAATCACCCAAGACAACTGTTAGCAATATGTCTTGATGCTTCCTATTATTTGGAAATTGCTACTGGTTTAATAAGTGAGAGGCAAGAGAATAAGACATGCCTGTTTCTTTGGTTTATTTTCCTCTTTCCTTAACCTTACCTGTTCTTTCAAGAAGAAGAGAATTTAACTTTGAGAGCCTTTCTTTTCTCATGTACACTAAATTCTCAAATAATAAATAATCTGGGTCTGTTTGAATTCTCTTTCCTGGAAGCTCAGGCGAAGCAGTAAAGCCTCTTCCAAAGTGATTTGCAAGGACTTCTGGAGCTTTGTATCAGCCCCCAGGGCACAGAAGAAAGACCAAGGCATATTTTTGTTGTTGAAAAATGGTCTTATGTGAATGTCTGAATGAGAGTTGTAAATTAGAAAAGATTCTCAAGGGCCAGGCCTTTGAAAAAAGATAGTTCTCTCATGTCTTCCAAATATGCTGTTTCTATCCTTATTCTAAATTGTGTCCTCACTATAGGAGCTGATGTACTTCAGTGTATAATTTGTCTGAAACAAGGTTAGAAAGATAATCTTTTAATATTTTCCAGAACAAAATTACATACAAGGACTCAGTAGTGGAGGAGGAGGAGCCCCCTTGTCCTAATGTTAAAATAATGATTTGGATGATAGTACATAGTATCCAGATATAGTAACAAGCTTTGACAGTAGCTAATTATTACTTCACAAGAGTGCAGGGATGTTATTGTGCTTGCAGGGCAAATCAACATTCTACACGGTGATTCTAAAAATGGGGGCAGACCAAACCAAAATAAATATAACTTTGAAACTTCGCATGAGTTGAGCACCAGATTTAGCACAAGTGTAGCAGACAGTCTGCTCTTGCACTTGCTTCAAATTTAAGGAAGTTTGGGGAAAGAGTTTTCTAGTTAAGAATTTTTAAATGTAAAACTTTTCTTCCCCCATGTAGAAACTATGACCTTAAATGTCCCAAGATTTAAAACAGATAAAATAAATTGAATACAGTGGGGTCTTGACTTGAGAACTTAATCCGTATTGGAAGGCAGTTCTCAAGTCAAAAAGTTCTCAGGTCAAATCTGCATTTCCCATAGGAATGCATTGAAAACCATTTGATCCGTATCTGCTCTTTTCCGTCCATAGAAATTAATGGGAAGCTTCTATTCCTCCTTCAACCACTAGAGGGGGATATTTTGTTTCTTTTTTTCTTAGGTCAAGAAAGGTTCAGAGAAGGCAGGGAAAATACAGTCCAGGCAGTACAGTGGACCCTTGACTTACAGAATTAATCTGTATTGGAACGGTGGCTGCAAGTCGAAAAGTCTGTAGGTCAAGTCTCCATTGAGCTACAGTGCATTGAAAACCAATTAATCCTGTAACAGGCCGTTTTTGCTCCATTTTGGTTTTTTTCTGGTCTGTAAGTCAAATCTCAGTCTGCAAGTCAAATCTAAATTTTGCGGCCAGAGAAGTCTGTAACTCAAAAAGTCTGTAAGTCAAGCCGTCTGTAAGTCAAGGGTCCACTGTATAACAATCTTGCGTGTCTTGAAAGAGAATGGTTGACTCCAATAACTCTTTTTTCTTTGGAAGTAATCTAGGTTGCAGGGGCTGAAATATTGGTCCTCAAAAAAAGCCCTTTAAGAAGAGGAAACAATCACTTTGAATCTACAAGATGGAGAATGGATATTAACATTTTCCAGTACTCAGATGTAATAGAAAAGATAAAGAAATAATGGTTAGATAATAAATGAAGCAGGAGGTACAAAATAGGAATAGAAGGATATTGGCAGAAATTCAGAGAAAGAGAAAGGAACTAGAAAACTTAGAGATAGAGAAAGTTCAGAGGGATTTGATGTACGTATATAAAGAGGATTTTTTTTAAAATTTAGCAATAAAAACTCAAAATTATTAGCTAAGATGTGCAGAAATAGAAGATTAAAAACACAATCGGGGTAATTAAAGATAGAACAGACAAGAGGTGTAATATAATGAAAGATAAAGTGAAGATTTTTCAAGAATTTTACAGAAATTATATAAAGGAAACAATGTACTGAAATATGTTATAGAAAATTATATAAATGAGAATTTAAAAACTAAATTATTGGAATGTGATAAAAGAATATTAGTAGAAGAGATTAAAGAAGAAGAAATTGCTGAAGTCATTAATAAACTGAGAAATGGTAAAACACCAGGCCCTGATGGATTGGGTCCAGAATATTATAAACATCTTAGTTCCATTTTGATACCTAAGCTAAAAATGTTTTATAATAAAATATTGGAAGTAGAGACAATGCCAGCATCTTGGAAACACTAATTAATAATTCTTATTCCAAAACCCAACAAGGATCTAACAGATCCGGGATTTATAGACCTATATATCTAATAAATCAAGATGCTAAGATTTTTACTAATATATTAGCAAATAGATTAAATAGATTTATAGCAAATTATATTAAAGAGGATCAGTGTGGCTTTATAAAGGGAAGACAAGTGGATAATTTAACTAGGCGAGTTTTGAACACTGTATATGAGGTAAAAAAGGAAAAAAAACAAAGGGAACTGTTTTATCACTAGACATATTTAAGGCCTTTGATTGTGTGGAATGGCCAACATTAAAGCTGCTTATAAAGGGTTGGGGATTTGGTAGAAGATTTCTTGGGGTTATAGATCAATTATATTCAGATAATACTTCAGAAGTAATAGTTAATGATGTTTTAAAGGAGCGGATTTTTCTAGGCTGAGGTACAAGACAAGGCTGTCCACTTTCACCAATATTGTTTTGTATGATTATAGAACTGTTAGCGAATGCAATAAGAAATGATGAATTAATTAAAGGATTAGGTAAAAATGATACAAGATTAATTTATTTGCTGATGATTCATTATTAACTATTAAAAATCTATTCGAAAGTATGGATAAAATTAAAAATCATTTAGAAAAATGTGGGGAAATAACAGCATTAACTATTAATTGGCAAAAAACACAAATAATGATGTTTAATTACAATAAATATGAACAAGAAATGTTTGTAAATAAATATGGTTTTAAAATGTGTAATTATATTAAATATTTAGGTATAAGTATAATTAAAGTGAATCAAAAATTAAAAGCAAAATTTTAACAAATCAAAAAGTGATATTAAAGATAAATTGCAGGAGTATTCTAAATTGAAACTATTGTGGTTTGGGAGAATCGTTATGATCAATTTGAAAATATTACCAAAAATTACTTTTTTTATTCAGGATGCCCCCAGTACAATTAGAAGAAGATTTTAAGTATTGGTAGGGATTAATTAATGGATTTTGTAATCAAGGTAAAAAAATCAAGAATAAATAAAAGATATTGATATAAGGCTCAAATAAAATAAAATAAAAAATAAAAAATTCCTAATATAAAAAATTAATATATAGCAAATCAACTAAGATTTTTGGAGATATTATATATAACAAAGGAAGGTTAATTTAGTGGGATATGGAATCCTCAGAAATAAACGGGAATATTGAAAAATAATTGTTTAATGTAGTAAAAAGACATACAATAAATCAGGTAAAAACCCTTTTTAAAGAAACATGTTAAATGTCTGGAACAGATATAAAAAGAAGTTATATCCCTTTACTTAATCACTAAAATTAGTGACCGAAATAGAAAATTTCCCAGCAAACTTAGCTGATTTGTTTGAGGATAAAAATTGCCAGATTGAAAGATTGGATGATTAAAATGAGATTGAAGGATCAGATTATAGTTAAACTTCAAACTAATAAACTATAATGGTATAATTATATCAATTAGATACTTGGACAAATGAATGGTTAAAGACTAATGGCAAATGTAGAGAATGTACGAAGTATGAACAATTTCTATTATCACATGAAGACATGCAGAAAGATGCTTTGAGGAAGGGAGTAGTAAGTATGATTTAAAACCTAATTTTGGAACAAGAGGAAAAAGAGACTGAAATAGGTTTGAAATCAATTTGGGAACATGATTTAAAGACAGAAATTAAAACAGAGGATTGGACAAAAATTTGGAAGATGAGAGTTTTAAGATTAATGTCGGTAAGAATAAAGGAAAAAAATAAAATTAGTTTAAGGTGGAACATAATAAATTTAGACTGTACTAAGGCCTGTTGGAAATGTGATGAAGAAATTGGTATGTATTATCATATGTGATGGAAGTGTAAATGGATTCAGAAATTTTAGAAACTGATTTTTAGGGAAATATATGATATATTTGGAAAAGATACTGAACTTAATTCTAAAATTGCTTTGCTGTCAATTTTTGATAAGATAGAACTTGATTATTGCTCAAAGGAATTGATTTCTAATTTTATGACAAGTGCTAGAATATTAATGCCTACATTCTGGAAAGGTTAAAATGATATTAAATTAGAAGATTGGTATAATGAAGTAGGGGACATTGCGTTAAATTAAAATTTGACTAGTGAGCTTAAAATGAAAAGAGGGGAAATAAGTTTAAACATTTTTATGCTACTTGGGGTAGATTTGTTGAATTTGTATTAGTGAAAGGAAAAGGGAAAGCCTCTAAGCAATCAATACAATTTTGGAAAGGAGGTTCGTAATAAAAGTATTGCTCCAAAGGGTCCCGTGGGTATGGAGGTGCACTGTGTTTTAGATCATATTAGTAAGTATTTTGTATACAGTGGTGCCTCACTTAGCGATGTTAATCCATTCCGGAAAAACCGTTGCTAAGTGATTTCACCGCTAAGCGAAAAGAAAAAGCCCATAGAAACGCATTAAAACGCGATTAATGAGTTCCTATGGGCTAAAAACTCACCTTTAAGAGAAGATCCTCCATAGGGGCGGCCATTTCTGGTGCCTCTTAAGGGAGGTATCCATCCTAGAAAACAGCGGGTGGCCATTTTGAAACCACCGATCAGCTGTTTAAAAAGCATTGCTTTGCTATGATCGGTTCCCCAAGCAGGGAACTGATGATGGCAAAGCGAAATTCCACCGCCAGTCAGCCAGCCAGCCAGCCCCGGACGAGCGAGCCTTTCCAGGGCCGGCCCCGCAGACAGGTCATCGGCTATCCAAGGCGCTTGGCTCCGGCCTCTGCCTCTGCTCCCTCCTGCCCAAGGCGCCCGGCGGGTCGACGTGGACGTGGCTGCGCTCCCCGGGCGCCACAAGGAGGCCTCCGGGGTTTGTCCGCCTTGGACAGCGAGCGGCAGGAAGAGGGCTCAGAGGCAGGCAGCCGCCCGGGGCGGGAAGGGGTGCGCCACCCACCGCCAGCCAGCCAGCCCTGGACGCCGGTCTCCTTGGCGGGGTTCTCCCAGGATGCAGATGGGGCAAGGAGGGGATCTCCGGCGCGCTGCCCTCCTGTCCAGCTGCTGCCGCCCTGATTCCGGTCCCGGGTGGGTGCCTCCTCCTTTGCAGCGCCTCCCGCCGCGAGGGCTCTCTGGCTCGTCGCCCCAGGGGTGCACACGGGGATCGGGGCCAGGCCCTTCGCCCGTTCTTCCCTCCCTCCTCCCGAGGCGCCAATCCGGAGCGGCCCTGCTCCCCCCTCCTGATCGGCGGGGCCTTGGGCTTCTCGCGGGAAGGGCTTCCCCGCGAGCAGCCCAAAGCCCGCTTTTTGGAACAGCTGACTGGTGGGGGCTTTGGGATGAGCGTGGGGAAGCGCTTCCCCGCGATCATCGCAAAGCGAATTTTCCCCATAGGGGCCATCCCAAAGCGATCGCTCTTGCGATGGCAAAAAGTCCATCGCAAAGCGATTTCGTCGTAAAATGGAGCTATCGCTATGCGAGGCACCACTGTACTTGTATTTGTTTTAAAAAAATTTTTTTAAATTGAAAAAAGCAAAGAACAGTTGTATTTGTCTGAATCCCGAGTGCTTTCTGTGAACATTCACCCAGGAATTTTGAGACCGGGCTCTTGACATAAGTCTCCAAAAGAGAAATCAGCTCCAAGTCTGGCATCTGAACTTTTGGCTTTATCAGTCAGGACCCAGTTAACTGACTTTCAGGAGGGGAAGTTTTAAACTTCTTCCTGGCCAAACAGGCTTTCATGCTGGCAAGTGGATTATGTGTCTGGTTGTAAAAGTATATAAATGTATATTTAAAGAAGAATAGAGAACAAATATTCAGAAGTTCATCCTTTTAAACTGTGAAATTATTGTTTGGTTTTTTTCTTTACAGCTAGGGATCCTGTTCCTCAATGTAAGCAGAGCTTTATTGCCTATATCTTGTCAGAATGTCAACCATTCTACCTGTCCAGGTACAAGCAATTCACTCAATACCTTTCTGTCCAACAGTCAGTCTTTTTTTCAGAACCTCTCCCCAATCAAACCTCCTCTTCAGCTGAGGATCAGTTAAAAAGTTCTGAAACAGCATTCATTTGTGTAAAGTACTTCTTTCTTTTATCTACTTAGTGTAGTTACTGATTTTTTTCAAAAAGTTTCTTTAGCCATAAATGTAGTTCTTTGCCTTGCTCACCCATCATAGCCCGACTCTACCCTTCTATGACTCTCCAAGAAGTGTTCATCCTGCAGCTTTAAAATCCCTCTAATGGGCAATCATTTCAAGTGTCTGCTATGCCTCAGTGAACAACATAACACCCAGCTCTTGCAAACTTTGTCTTGCTTTTACAGTGCAAGGCCAGAAAAACCATGACACATGGCTCAGAACACTCCTGTGGGAAAAGGCAGTTTTCTCTTCATACACTCTAACTAAAATCCATTGTCATTTTCAAGTGCCCACCACATGCAGCAAACACATTTACTGTGGAATGACACAAGCCACTCTCTAAACCACCAGACTCATCCATGCACCATCATTGTATTGATGGTGTAGGTGTGAGTCACAGAGACCATGAGGGGAAGGACAGGTTGCTCACTTAGAACTGTATTTTTTGAATGCTCTTCAAATGAAACTTAGCAACCCACCATCCTTCCTTTGTGAATACAGTGGTGCCTCACATAGTGACGATAATCGGTGCAGCAAAAATCGCTGCAAAGCGATTTCGTCGCTATGCGATGTAAAAAAGCCCATAGGAACGCATTGAAACCCCTTCAGTGCATTCCTATGGGCTTCAGACTCACCTTTAAATGAAAATCCTCCATACGGTGGCCATTTTCGCTGCCCGGTAAGCGAGGAATCCGTCCCAGAAAACAGCGGGCGGCCATTTTTTTTAACCCGGCGGCTATTTTGGAACCGCCAATCAGCTGTTAAAAAATCATTGCTTTGCGATGATCTGTTAGTGAAACAGGGTACCGATCATCGCAAAGCGATTTTTCCCCATTTAAAACATCGCAATGCAATCGCTTTTGCGATTGCAAAATCTTCATCGCTATGCAATTTCATCATTAAATGGGGTGCTCGTTAAGCGAGGCACCACTGTATCTGTAGGTACAGTTTTGCCAGGTGGACACAAAACAGATGAAGTGAGAAAGGCTGGCACTTGTGGATGGGGCTCCTGCCCCAACTCAGTGTCTTAGTTTTGGAAGTTCTGCAAGAGGCAGCACAAGCAAAGAGAACCAATAAGTGTGAGTTCACAGATGACCATTCAGAAGTGCACAGTTGCAGGTAAGTGATCTCCATCTGAACAAGAAATCACTAATAAAGTAAGGCATCAGATTTGTATCACAGTCTCTAAGAACTGCCATAAAAGGAATCTATAGTATTCCTGTAGCCTGATCCCTCGTCCTACTATCCCTGCCCATCCCTAAAGGTTTACCCTCACTGAAAATATAATTTGGATTAAATACTGATAAAAACCTTTCCTGCAGTGCTGCATTCGGTCATACAGATTTTGTAATGGGAAAAGAATCATTGAGTAAAGCATTGTTGATTGAATGTCAGGCATTTAAGAAACAGATTTTAGATTGAACAGGACTGTGTATCAACTGCTTTCCCTTTATCTTTTGTTCTTAGCTCATCTAAAAAGGCCCTCTTTAAAATGCAGCACTTAAAGATATTGTTTTGTCCTTACGAAAATAACAGTCAGAGTTTGATACCTAATTTATATCTGAATTTACATGGTTATTCTTGTATGTTTGAATGAAAAAAAAAAACGTAATGCTATCCGAAAATCCTTTCATTTTCATAATAAATAAAAAAGCATTCCTAAGCAAGCCTTCCTACTTGACTAAAAAAATTTCCCCATTCAAAAATAATGGGGAGGAAAGCTTCTTCTATCTCACTTTTTCCATATTTCTCACAAACTCGTTATTTGCCATGTATTCATGTTGTTATTAGAATATCATGTGATTGGTTATGATGGTCATCTGCAGGCCCAGAATGTTCACTTAGCAAATAGCATTTGTGTACTAAACATATAATCTTCAATTTACTTGTGTTTTGAAGTCAGGAAAAATTAAAGCAAGCATGTTGTTTGACTATAGACACTTTTTGGAAATGCATTTTTCCTAAGAGGCATAAATATTTATTCCATTAAGGTCTTAAGTGATATAAGTCAGTTCTTATTTTAACTGAAGTTGCTTCCCTTAGTAATATGCATTTAAGCGACATACACTCTATAATTGGGTTTTTTAAAAAAAGCAGTCCTTCACCCATATTAATACTTTGTTGAATCATTCTAAGTGAGCTACCATTGCTCTATGGATTTCTAAAAGTACTTTTAAGTATCAGAGTAGTAGTATCCAGCTATTTTAACATACTGGCTTTTGGGGATTGAAAACAGGGAATATTGCATAGTACTTAATACCTGGCTTTGAAGACAGCAAAAGCAACCTACTTTGTTGCCTTGATGTCATTTTTAAGTTACCTGAAGGTGATACAAGAGCTTTTTTCATCTTAGGCGGATAGCCAAGCTGCGGTCCTATCTCGATGTGGGGGCGCTCACAACCTTGGTGCATGCGCTCGTAATCTCAAGATTAGACCACTGCAATGTGCTCTACGTGGGGCTGTCTTTGAGGCTGCTGTGGAAACTCCAGGTGGTGCAGAATGCAGCGGCCAGACTTCTCAGTGGAGTGAAAAAATACCAACATATCTCACCCACCCTGGCCGCATTGCATTGGCTGCCCATCCGGTTCTGCATCGACTTCAAAGTGTTGATGATTACGTATAAAGCCCTAAACAGTTTAGGGCCTCGATACTTGACGGAACACCTGCTCCCACCAAGATCTACCTGTGTCACTCGTGTGAGCCAGGAGGTGAGGGCTGAGGAGCCTAACGCCGAGGGAGGCCTGGAAGGAAAAAACAAGAAACTGGGCCTTCTCGGCGGTGGCTCCTCGCCTCTGGAATAATCTACCCCCTGAGATTCGTGCGGCTCCCTCGCTGGGTATCTTTAAAAATCAACTAAAAACATGGATGTTTCGGCAGGCCTTCCCCTCAGTCAATTCCTGATCTCCCCTTTTTCTTTTCTCCCCTTTTATTATGTAAAAATTGGTCTTTATAATGTCTTATTTTGTATGTGGTAAGCCGCCTAGAGTGGTCTTAATTGACTAGATAGGCGGGATATTAAATAAATAAATAAATAAATAAATAAATAAATAAATAAATAAATAAATAAATAAATAATACAGTTATTGGGCATAACAGATAATTAATCGCTATCCTCAGATGCCTACTGCGATGCATTTCCTAGGTATTCTGAGGATTAAATTGCTTGTATCCGTAGTGATTTTACATTGTAATGCAAAAACTTACCTAGTTTTGTGGAATCAGTTTCAGTTGATGCAGCAAAAAGATATGGGTGAGACTTCTGCAGTGATGCAGCCATCTGCATGTTCTTTTGACCCTTATCTGTCCTGGCCCATTAGAGCTAGATGACTCTAGATGGCTGCCAGGGCTGGGTGGTTAGGCACATGAAGTGGTTGGTGAGTCTCTAAGCAAAGTGTTGGCGCAAGCTGTAATTGTGTGACTGCACCTGAAAGAAAACTTTCTGGATCCAGAAGTCTGTATAATAGGACCACAGTATCTGGTGGGGCGGTGGCGTGGAACCATCCCGCACAGTTACGAAAAAGTATGGGAATAGAAATGCTATATATTCTCTGTTTCTCTTTAGTGGCTAGTTCTTGCAACACACCTTGGAAACATGTACAGTATTTCTGAGGGTTTTTTAATTTAATATTTTCAGGCACTGGATGTGAAACTGTGGGTACTGATCCTACAGATGCGGTGGTCTTACTGTAACTACTGTCCAGTTACAGATAACCCTTTTTGAGACACCAAGGGTTAAGAAAGGAGTGGCAGCAGAACTGTGAAAACTCATGGACAATATGACTTATATAGATCCATTTCAGTTTGAGGTGAGCTCTGGTTTGGGGATGGATTCGGCCTTTGGTCTGATGGATGACAACAGGCCTCATGCAGCCTTTATGGCCACTATTGTGTACCTCCAACTTTTGTAACTGACCTCCAAAGGGCAATTGTTCCCTCTAGGTGATGTGATTGGCCATTTTGCCATATTTCTGTGTCCTCTTTCATGTCTGTGTGATATAGTAGTTCATTCGGCAGGAACAGAGAGATCTTTGTCTTCATGACAGCCCTTCAGATACTTCAAAGCCACTGTATTGTGTGATGTGAAAATTTCTGGAATGATGTACAGTGGTGCCTCGCTTGACGAAGATAATCCATTCCAGCGAAATTGCTGTAGAGAGAAATCGTCGTCAAGCAAGGGGAAAAAAACGCATTGAAAGCCAGTTCAGTGTGTTCCAATGGGCGAAATACCTCAGTGTCTGGCAAAGATCCTCCATAGGGCGGCCATTTTCTGATCCCTGTTAAGCGAGAAATCCGTCATAAAAACAGCGGGGAGCCATTTTGCACAGCAGGCGGCCATTTTGAAACCCAACGATCAGCTGTTTTTAGATCGTCGTAATGCAAAGAATCGGTTCCAGAAGCCCTTTGAAACATCGTTTTGCATTCGCAACAGTGATCGCAAAAACATCGTCGTGAAGCGATTTCATCATTTAACAAGGTAATCATAAAGCGGGGCACCACTGTATAAGCCACTCATAGTTTTAGCCTTCATGTGAACTTGGCCTCTAAAAAGATGTACTGTATCTAAAGAGTAGACTTCTCCTTCCCCCACTATAAAGATATAGCACATAGGCCTAAATCAAACTGTTAGTCCCAATTTTAGTAGACTTGAATCAGTTGTTGAACCAGTTAGCAAAAGAAAATGGAATCTTTGTAGTTGTTTGTGATAAAAGAACAAATAACTTTATGCCCCTCAGCATGTACAGTGGCAAGGTTTGATATTTTGTTTCCTGAATGCTGAATACACTTCCGGTGTTACACCGATTATTTCATTCTGGTAGGAGGAAGTTCTTGTATACTTAATTGCATCTGATATATTTCTAGCCAGGGAAAAGGTGTTTTGAGCTTACAAATGTTGAAACTCAAGACAGAGTATGAAGAATACTTTGCTGCAATAAAATGTGTTTGTTACTGTTTCTCCAGACAAATGAAGAAAACATATGCAACCAATTCTGTATTTGCTGTCTCCCTCGCCCTGTTTTCCAGTTAGTGGGTCATGGGATATAATTGGCTATTGCTTTCTTTGCAAGCTTCACAGAATGTTGTGTTCACAGCTCTCAAGTTGCCTCTGAGTACGTCATAGAGTACAGCTTATGATGGGCTCTCTGTGTTTTGAACTGAACTGCTGTGAATTTAATCATGCCCCCTCCTGAGTTATGTGATATACAATTGAATTCCCTTATTTAACTGAAGCAGACCAGGGTTGTTGTTTTTTCATGAGTTTATTTCCGTCACAAAGAGGAAGCTCTTGATACATAACAGTTACATTGTTTTCCTCATTGCAGGATTTAGATCATGAAAGAGATGGCGTGGTGGGAGAGGGCAGTATTTGTGGACAATTCAACATAGGTTTTTGTGGGGATTTACGTTAGAAAAATCTATTTAACATCAGTTTCCAGAATTTAGTTTACAAACGGTTAATGTTCAAGAAGTCCTGCCACAACTGTGCACTTATCATGACACAGGAGTAGAGAACAATAACCAGTTGTTTCCACATTCAATTATGTGTGGTGGCTGTTTTTTGTTTTGTTTTTTTGATCTTTTAAAGTATGTGGAAGTTGTGATATAGTGGTGGGCTCAAAAGATTTTTGCCATCAGTGATTTGTAACAAATTTAAATCTTTCTGCATTCTGCTATAATAAAATGAACCTATGTTTAAATTAGGTAGAGTGGAAACAGGCCGCTTTTCATGAAAGGCACACTTATCTGTAAAAACTGCGCTAAAAAGTCTACCTAATAATGTGTTTCCTTTCTCTAATGGCTACGCAATCTTAATTTTGGTACACATGCAGAAAACGTGTGACTGCTCATGTCATTCAGGAAGCAGAAAAACATTGAGACCAGTGCTAAACATTTTGATATTGTTTTGGTACATTAATGTTGTTTTCCTTACAATGATGACATTGTCAACTTCTTATATGCCAAAGTGCAAAACTCATTCAAAGTGAGGGAAGGGCTTCCTGAGTAGGCATTATCTTTATTTGGAATTAGCGTTCTTTCTCATTAATGACACACTTTCAAATCGGATTGCTATGTTACTGTATATCTCTTTAATTAGGATTTGAACTGGATTTAAAACAAGCAAAAATAGTGACAAAGCAGCAGCTAATTAGCATTGGAAAATAGTAGTAAAAGAGATACATATTGAGAACCTTTAATTCCATTTGTTTCAGACCTCTCACATTCGTTTGACAATATCCAGTTTATCACTACTTTGACTTTTTTTTTCCAGACAGAAAGCATGCTTAAAACTGCTGTAGCCAAGCAATATAAAGATACAAGTAAAATTTCAAGTACAAATGGGCTGTTGTTCTTGACTGGTTTGCTTATATTGAAAGTATATTATTTTATGTGAAGTAGATGTAATACCACATTAGATTCGAAAACTCTGAGTTGAATATTATTTCTGACAGCCTTTTTTAAGGTCAGTAAAATTCCAATAATTCAGTACAGAATTGAAGTCGATTCTGGAGAAAAATTTAATATAGTCTGCTTGCCTGCCAGCTTCAACATAGCTTCATGGCACTGAAATAGTTTGACACATTGAAATATAAAGTGCATTTGTCATATCTATTGGTAGAGTATTTTATATGATCACATCTAACAAATATCCAGTCAAAGCAAAACTTATGCTGGTCTTCTCTTTCTGTTAACTTAGAATCCTTATTTGAAGCATGACATGTCACAAACAACTCTTGGTAATGAAACAGGATTGCAACATATTCTCTGGCAATGTAATGCATGCTTCAGTTAATTCTAAGATGTATAATTTTTAGCATGTATATAAGTAATTGTGTAATAAAAATCTGGGAACTGTAGTTAGTATAAGATGCAATGCTTTAGACATGTTTATGTGCCTTGTTTTCCTACAAAGACAGATCCTTACATATGGACCTTTGCAAATGGACTAAGAAATTTTGGAATATTATCACTGACATTAAAGAAAGTTATCTTTCTAAACGTATTTAGAGATTCTATGTAACACAAGAACATGTAAAGTAGATTAAAAGAGAACCTGTCACCAGCATATTTTCAGTAATTAAACACTTGCCTTTTCTCTCTTGTGGCTTTTCTGACTTGCAAATAATCCTTTTCATTAAATAGAAGCCCTGGAACAGGAGGAAATCTTTAATTACCAAAAATTGCTGTTTGCAGTAGGGATTTTTCAGTAATGAAAGACTTCCTCCTCCTGTCTCGTGGCCCCACAGCTCCCACTTGATGAAAGGGATTTATTTGCATATTTAAAAAGTTGCGGGAGAAGGGATGGCAATAGAATTTCAGCCAGTGTAACAGTCTGACCAACAGAAATTAGATATTTTTTCAGTAGTTGAGTTTAAAATTAAGAAAGAATACATGCTGTTTTTAAAGAGTTTCTCAGCTATTTGCCACAGAAGAAAATTACAGTGAAAGGAGAACCACTAAAATATCTTTATCAACACAAAATGGAATACTTGCTAACGGTCGTTGAAAAATTCCAAATATGTAATTTTACTATCAGACCAGTTAACCAAGTTCAGTGGAAGGCTGAATGGTTAATACTGTAGATGCCTCTCATCATACTTTTATTTTTATCACCCAGTTTTGAAAAGAAATATCAAAATTTTAGAGATACATTTTTCTCCTTACATATATGAGATGCTGTAACTGGAATCAGTTTCTCACGCAGTACTTTATTTATTTTATTACAGTACATAAAAAGAGCTTTGTCTTAAAGGAACATCAACAACAGTGGGTAGCATAGTGAGCATGGAGAATCACTAATTACTAGAAAAGTAATTTGCACTTGGAAAAGAGAAGGTTAAAGGCAGCATGTGTCGTTCTGCCAACTCCTGCGACATTGCTGGAACCAGTTGTATTGGCTCTTGCCTTTCCATTGGACCATTTCAGCAATGTGGAGAGGGGGGATATGCTGCTTGGGTAACAGCCTATCCTCCATATTACCTTACCCGGGCTTCATGCTCTGGAGAGGACACACCTCGATTCAGAGCATGTTACCATAGTCTCTCGAGACTGAAGGATGCCTACAATACAAAAAAATTTGGGGGGAATATTGGTGAGGTGAGATATATAAATGAATGAGATAGTTGATCTTTTTCCTTCATAACCCACCAACTTCTTTTATCAAAGGTAATTATATGCTAATTTAATTTTTAAAATGTGAGGATTTATCAAGTTGGTGGAGTGTAGAAGGCAGCAATGTACTTAAATTTTCCCAGAACTTGCTGTCCTATCAGCAGTGAATCTAGCAGTTTGGAGCAAAAAAAAAAAAAATAGTACAATGAATATGGCAAAAGCCAGCATAAAAATACCAGTGTGTCAGTGGATTATGATCTCGTTTAATAGATGGAGGAAATGTGCAAAGGTCTGGCTACAGACTATACAGAGGTTCCTTAGCAACTCTAGTGCTCTTGAACGTAAAGCTAAATTTCACATGAAAATTTGTTTAAAAAATCTCTGTGGGAAAGGTTGTGAGGAGAGTTGTGAATCTGGGATTAGAAAACCAACTGGTGCCCATACGGTTAGCTAAGATAGTTAGGAAGCTACAGATCTCGATCAAAGATCTGGAAGGGAGACACCCTGTATTTAAGATGAAGTGTGTAGGGAAGGGTTCCGGCCTTTGGGAACTTCCTTACTTAGATGGCTCAAGGATTTTGAGAGGGCTTCAAACTGAGACATAATCATCAGATTCGAAGAATATAGAGAAAAGAAGAAACATTTTCGAGTTCATAAAAATTAAAACATTCACTTTGCAAAAATCATGATGCCAACATGATATTGCTGTGTCACCAATTGAAATTTTATTTTGAAAAGTTGAGAGAAATCAGAAAAGACTTAACAGTGGGAGCTGTGGCTTGACAGTATCCATTGCCACTAGAATTCCCAGAGCTGTAGTGGGGAATAGTCCAAATAGTCCTGCTTAAACTCCACAGTGCTGGGATCACTCAATTTCCTTGCTAAGCCGGAATGGCAGATCACTACTGATTATATCATAGTGAAAGAGTTCAACTTTTTAATAGCTAGTTGTATTTTCAGAAAATCAAATTTATCCACATGAGATAGTGGACAAATTGCATTGAAAAACACCACAACAAATAAGTGTTTTCTTGTTAGATGCCTAATAATGATATGAGGAACAGTGTTGGTTCGTATTGTGCTTGTTGCCTGTTTTGATACTGTTACACTTACAAAGTTTAAAATCAGATTTCCAGTATAATAATTAAAATGACTTATTTTGTGGAAGAATGATGAAAAAAGAACATAGCACAGGCAAAAATTAGGGCAGATGAAATAATTTGTCGGCCACTTGAAAGATTTTGTCATGACTACCTAAAAGAATAAAAGCGAACAAGACAGATCACAGAAGATCTATGCTGCAATCCAAAATGAAAAATATATTGCCTGCAATGTGTTTGGAATGGGCAGAAGCCAGTTTTGCTGGTGCCGTTGCTCTTGCGGTGCTGCAGTTGCTCTTAAGGTCAAATCTGCCAGTTGATTGAGATCGGCAGCACATGAGCCAAAAAAAGATGTGGGGACAGAGCTGAGTTATGTCTGAGTCAAATGCCTCTCAGTCCAGACTCACATTTAGTATTCAGGCACAAAGTTAGGCCAGTATCCATGATAGTTCTAGATAAATTTCAACATTCCTGTGCTGAGAGGGATTTCTGTTCAGCACAATCTCAGTTGGCTTAATGTCAGCTCAGCGAATTATCAGGCATCTTGGGGACGTGGTGGCGCTGCGGGCTAAACTGCAGAAGCCTGTGCTGCAGGGTCAGAAGACCAAGCAGTCGTAAGATCGAATCCACGCGACGGAGTGAGCGCCCGTCGCTTGTCCCAGCTCCCGCCAACCTAGTGGTTCGAAAGCATGCAAATGCAAATAGATAAATAGGGACCACCTCGGTGGGAAGGTAATAGCGTTCCGTGTCTAAGTCATACTGGCCATGTGACCACGGAAGATTGTCTTCGGACGAAACGCTGGCTCTATGGCTTGGAAAAGGGGATGAGCACCGCCCCCTAGAGTGAAACATGACTGGACAAAAATTGTCAAGGGGAACCTTTACCTTTACCTTTGGTTAGTTAAGATTTTAGTCATAAGGTATACTTAGCATGGCACCATTAAAATGAAGGAAGTTTAGGCTAGCAATGTAAGTTTTATTTATTTCAGTTATTCCCATAAGTATTCTGGGTACTTATTTCAGTGGCTTGTTCACATACATTCTGTGAAGAATTGTCTACTTCTTGTTTCAGAAATTCTAGTGTGTATATGGGAATTGGGACAGATTCTAGCAGTAGCCATAAAGTGATGTGGTTTTGAGAAAAGTTCTCAGATGTTTCTGTGCTATGTAAATGTGAGAGTAATGCTTGGTTGAACACACACGTATAGCTTTCAATCCTACATACGGTAGCATATGGAAAAAAATTGTTTATCTGACACAGTTTTATGCATACAAGATCTGCACATTTTATGAAAGTACACTATGTAAAATGATGCTACAGATTTTTCCTTTATATTTTCTATCACCCAAATAAAATTTCTGGTGTTTCTATGCATAAAAAATTCTATCAACCACACAGGCCCGTTTTTTTCCTGTTCGGTTGACAATGCTTTATATCAGAAATGCTGTTCCCAAGGGGAGTGGGGTGTACAGTGTGTAATTAGAATGTTCATGGGTTTGTATGGGTGTATGGGTGTCACCACAATAAATAATTATTATGCCAGGTTAAAGAAGTTAAACTCTCAGGATTGGGCCACAGGGCTAGATAATCAATTCACAAATATGAGAACTAACTACTGTAATAACAGAGGTTCCATCTCCTCTGTGTTTAGTATTAATATTTATTTATATTTATTTATATTGCACTCTACACCACAGTGCATTCCAATAAAATCAACAGTATACAAGCATTCGACACATTTAATCACAATCTTAAGTTTTTGTGGGGGCAGGAAGGGGGAAACGAACATAAAACCCCTCCGAATAGGCAGCAATCAAAAGGAATTAACCAACTTCTAAAAACCAGTTTAAAAGTTCAAATAAAATACACCAGCCTTTAAAAATACACCAGTTGCTGACTTCAGTTTATTGGCTCTCACATAATCTGATACTGATTCCAGATATACACTAATCAGCCACAACATTAAAACCCCCTACTGCATCTAATATTATGTAGGTGCCCCTCATGCTGCCAGAATAGCTCTAATGAGTCAAGGCATGGTCTCCACAAGACTGAACGTGTCCTGTGGTATCTGGGACCAAGATATTAGCAGTAGATCTTTTAATTCCTGCAAGTGCGGGCCTGGGGCATGGATCCAGCACATCCCATAGATGCTCATTTGGATTGAGATCTGGGGATTCTTCTACGTGGCCTCTGTGAATCCACACAACTGGGTATTAACTGCACTCGGAATATTCTAGAGCTGAAATGAGAGAAACATAGTACGTTGCCCCTAATCCCACCCCTTGACAGGTTCCATTGTAACAAATGCTATTCACTTCACCTATCAGTGATTTTAATAGTTTGCCTGATCAGTGTAATTTCAATAGCTGTTAACCTAAACCAGATTGAGTAACAAAGAGAAATAGAGGTGGGTATTATATCAGTGCAGTAACTTACTTCACCATCCCCCAATGATATTGTCTAGTGCAAGGGTCCCGAACCCCCAGTCCATTGCCTGGTGCCAATCCATGGCCTGGGCCGGCCCAGGCCATGGAGACAGATCTCCCACCCACCCCACATGCACTCCCGTCCCCTGCACAGCCCCTTTGTGCCCACAGGAGTCTGTACGTGCATGCAAGTGCCCCCCCATCCCTTCACAAGTGTGCTTGAGTGTCCCCCGAGCATTCTCCTGCCCATTGCACCTGCATGAGTGCCTGCCCGCTCCGTGTGTGCGCACGTCCGCTCCTTCGCGCTTGCTTGTGCACAGTGGGGTGCTCTGCCTTCCCTAACTGGCCCGTGGAGTTAAAAAGGTTGGGGACCGCTGGTCTAGTGGCTTCATATACATATGAAGCAAACTAGGAGATAAGAAAGATATTTGAAGACCTTGCATTTCAAAGGCCATGGGTTTGGGAGAAAAATCTCCTAGTGCTACTTTCTGCAGCTGACATTACAAATAGGAGTAGAAGCATCTCATTGCTTCCAGCAATCAGGCCAAATAGCTTGTTTAGTAAGATACAGTGAGCCGTTGAATCCAATGTTCTTGAGAGGCCACACATGCTGAGGTCCAACCTTACTCAGCCCATTTCACTAAGGCAGAAAAGTTAAAAATGGATTAAATTGTTGTGAGAAAGCGGAATATTTCTGAAACAGAAGTTGGTTTGCTTACTTTGAGGTTTATTTTTAATGTAGTTACATCAGTATTTCAGCTATGAGCATTTGTTTAGCCACTTGAAAAAAGAATAGTTTTCATGGCAAGGAAGATAAAATGCAAACATTTTCATAGTAATACATATTATTTAGTACCTTTTTTGAGGCGAGGAGGTTACAGTCATTTGCTATTTTGTATTCATAATTTTATGCATAATTTATGTTCAATCACAGTTACTCAGATGGAGAAGAAAATAAGAATATAGTGCTTTTATTTAGAGTTGCTGGGAATTGAGACTCCATGAAAGTTTCAAACAATCATTGCTGGACCTTTTTGCTGTAAATAAGTCCAGAAGGCTGAGCTTAATGTAACATGTGGCAGGTGGCCTGCATTTGCCTGGAGAATTCCTCTAGGGCAAGACAGCTCAGCAAACACATAAATCCTTTTTTCTCTGTTATCTAGTAGCACATTTAGTTGCCATGGGGATCTTATTTATGCAGCAGATCCTCTGTAGTTCAGTTTGTGCCTAAAGTTTAACTGTACAGCTGTTACGGTAAATGCTACATGGCAATATTTTCAAAACATTACACCTTTTAATACTTCTTGATTGAGTTTTGGTTTTTTGATATATCAAACTGTCTATGTGATCACAATAAATATTGTTTGGTAGTGAACTTCAGTAATTAACCTAAAGAGCAACTGCAGTTTGTATCCCTTTATAATTTCTTGATTACCTTTGGAAGAAAAAAAAAAACACCCTTTATATAAACAACAAAGTTGATAGTAAACACTTTCCCGAAGTTGGCCAAAATACAGAAAGGTAAAACTGAATCCTTCATGCATCTGGAATATGTAGAAATGTGCAACTTTCCACATGTGCAACTTGGCTGCAGCAGCCTCCAATGATCTGATGTTTGTGTAAACCATATCCAGGAACTGCATGTTTATAAAAACTAAACAGTGTAAGCCAAGTTTATCAAACGTATATGAAAGGATATATAATGCTGCATTTGTGTTGCATATTTGCTTCACATGTTGCATGCTTGCTTTGAGGAAGAATAATGTTTCCTGCAATAATTTTAATGTGTGGATGTAGTAAATGTTGGTAGACTTATGTATTGTTTGTGTTCTGGACAATTTGAATCATCATGAAAAGTTGGTGTCCCTAAGGGAAGGGCAAAAAGCTGCGGGGGGAGGCGGAGTTGCGTGTGCTCGCAGTAGTGAAGTCACATACGTGAGAGGTGGAGCCCCACCTAGCGAAGCTGAAAATTAGAGGGTACATTGTTTACAAGTGTCTAGAACTAAAATAGTAACAAAGAAATCAGATGTTATTAACTATTTCATAGCAGTTTTCTAACTACAGCGTTTCAGAAAAAGAGGTTTATTTTTCAGTCAACAGTGAATAATTTAAGATGCAAGATGTGTGCAGCATTGACAACTTGCTTACTTTCTCTTTACATATTGCTCCCAGTTGCTTGGCAATTGTAAGAACAGTTTGAAGCAACTCTTGGCATTTTAACAGAGCATGGGATCATACAAGAGTGCTAACAGGATTTTTGAAAATATATTTTATGAATATTGAAGGAGAGGTTTGTCATTGTTACTCATCCCCTGTACATTTCTGTGCCTGAGTGGGGATATGAACCCAGATCTCCTGAGCCATAGTTCAACATTATATTCACCACACCATGCTGGCTCTTGTATAAACTGTTATCCTACACAGTAACGGAGAATGAAGCTCCTTGTATTGGGTAAGCACCAGATGAGGCTGCTGAAGCCCCTTGTAATATCAGCATTGTAACAACAGCAACACAGTTCTATTTTAAAATAAAGGATATGCTTAGTGATCATTTGGAGGCCCCAACTCAGCCTCTCTTAAATTCGTGGCATAATTTAAAATAAAATGGTTAGTTTTAAGTGTTGATAAAGTATTAGCTCCCTTCATTAATAATCTTTCTTTTTCTGCAGTTGTGTCCTATGTATTGTTAGTTTTCCTAGGAGGGATCAGGACAGAAGGAAAACTCAGGATGCTGTTTAGGGACAAAAAAGCCACTGTTGATGGTGAGGGCAATAGATGTGATAGTTAATGATATCCTGTTTATTTATCCCTGGAATTCCCCTAGGGAATAATTTCTCATTCTGTCTTCTCAGAGACATATTCCTAAGAAGGGTAGTAGTGTGGACAAATAGATCCATACCTTAGTTTGAGAAAGTCACATTTCATGAGATTTAGTTAAACACTAGTGGGCTACAATCTCACAAAGGCTGTGCTCTTTAGCAGCAGAAACTTCGAAGGGGAACAAGATGTTTGTGTCTTTCCTTGATGGTTTTATTGGTTAAAAGTAGAAAATAAAGCTTTCAGAGGCAATTGTGCTGCTGTGCCTGCTAATTATGTGATTGGTTTATAGGTCTCCAGCCTTAGGCCAATTTGGCTGTTTGACACTCTCTGTTTCTTATATTGCTGAGGGGTTTGTTTTTTGTTTTTGTTTTGTTTTTACAAAAGCTAAGAACATGATTTCAGGATTTCCTCCTCCCCTGCAACCATGACAACCGGGAACTTTTCAGTGAAATGGAAGACCCTCCAGAGTCCATTGAAGCTGCTAGATTGTTCATTAAAAGCGGTATTTCATCCTCCAGAGCGTGATCATAGCTATGCAGATGTCCTTAGCCCACTGCTTGTGATAATCAGGATTAGTTTGCCAGAGCACAGATTGTGATTCAGGTACATTACTCAGGGGGTGCACATTGGACAAGCATGAACATAAGAAATAAGAAAGTTGGGTTAAGGAAGTGAACTGTAGCACAGACTTTACATCACAGAACAGGACAGTAATGTAAAATAATGATGATCCCAGTGCCACTAGGTAGTCTAAATCACACAGTGTATTATTTTTGGACTGTGGTATTGTCCCCCTATGCAGGGAAACCCGCCTTTAAAATATCCAAGTCACAAATATGTTTTCATTAGCTCTTAGAGTGTCATATATGCTCTTTAGTAATCGGTCTCCTACACTGTTAACTTTCAGAGTATTCTGAAATGGGCTATTAATGTTAAGTTTTACTATTGCCTTTAATTATTTTAATTCATAATTAATTATTTAATTAATTATTTCTCATGGGTTTCATTTTTAATTCTTGGAGAGTTTTAAAATGTTCCATGGATGTTCTTTGCTATTTAACCTCCTTTTAAAAAATAAGCTGGGTAATTAGTTCTGTTAGAAATAATTTTGATTTTTGCATATATTTATGCTTTCAAGCAGGGGAGATTCAACTGAAATATTTTATAAAGGATTATGATTTACTAACACATATCCTGGCCAATTATTAAATTATTAAACCTCAGAAGTACAGACAGTACAAAATTTGCAAAATACTGAAGCAAGATAATGGAAGCAAGTCCATAATAATAAACCTTCTCTCCATAATAATTTCAGAAACTGAATTTAAATCATAATTCGATTTTTTTAAAAATTGATTTTGATTGAATTAAATAAAAAATCAATTTTATTTAAATTCTAATTTAAATCATGATTTTAAAAAAACATTGATATTTATCCACCCTTTTAAACTTCCATATATGAGTTCTTTGAATGGATAGGGACTTCCTTCTGATTTTTTGAACTTCATATTTTCCATATCTCACTGTTGCCTCTCCCTAGCCTGTTTTAACAAACTGGACCAGAGATGATGATGATCATGATTGGCAATGTGATGATTGAGATAATAGTGGAAAAGGGTAAAGTACTAAGAATATTTCAACTTGCAAGTGAGAACTAACCTACATTAATGAGATCACCACAGTGTGGAGATACATAGCTTGAGAATCGTTTACATGAAAAGCATCCTAGTTACTTCCTGAATAATAATGTTGATAATCAACAATCAAAACCATGGCTTAAACTAGGCTGTAACTGAAGGATTCATATACACAATAAAAAACCAAATTATTTGCACTAGATACTGTCAGAAAATTACAGTAATTATGAAGCAAGGTGTAAGTGGCATACTGTATGTAGAACCTGTTACAAATCTACAGAAACTGTTTATCATGCTAACATCAATAGATTAATATCTGCAGGGATAGCCAAGTAACAAAGATTTTTTTTAGCAGTTGGCGAAATCCTGTGGATTACTCACATCGTTTCCTCCATGTTCTAAATTCCAGCCACCTCCAGTTTCACAGAACAGATTTTCAATCAAGCTACTATGGATAAAACAGTTATTTTTGAAAAACCTGATTTTATACTAATGGATAAGCAAAAAAGAAAAAGAAACCATATAGAAGTTAGAGTTCCATCATCAAGCAACCTCAGAAGTAGAGACAATACAAAAATTGCAAAGTACTGAAGTTTAAAGCAAGACTATGGAAGCAAGATCTTCCTCTCCATAATAATTGGAGTCATTCCAAAATCTTTGGTTACCAATTTTAAAACAATTTTCAAAGGCATTAATTTGCTTCCTAAAATTCAGAAAGCAGTGATTTTGTAAATATGACATCTCACCTACAGAATTTTTAGGACTTGACTCCTAAATTGTAGGCTTTACTCTTTTCTCACCCCCATGCATCAGTAATGCTGAGAAATCAAAGAGAAAATGTAATAATAACAACAGTAACAACTGTTACAACAACACACACAGAGAGACACAACCTGGAACAACAGGGGAGGGAGCAGCCGAGCCTCCCTTGGTGATGAGTTACATACCCTGGGAACTGCCACTGAGAAAGCTGAAATGAAAGTTTTCCCCAAACCTATGCAGGCTCCTATGGGATGGCAGCATCTAGCCTTAGTTGTTCTTTCATCTTAATCTTGGATTAGGTTAAATTTTATTCCACATAAATTGCATTGCTTCAGACAGAACAGAAAAAAATGGAAACAGACCAGAAAACGTCTGAAAGAGGGCCCAAGATAATGCAACATGAAAAGAGCTCATTGGCAAGATACGCCAGGCACCTATCAGTAAATTTATCAAAAGATTACTGCATTTGCTAACTCTCAGTGTGTTAAATTAATCCACTGAAATTAGTGCTTGGAAAGACGTCTGTGTTTTCTGAAAGAATTATATTTCTGACTCTAAATAGGTTTACAGAAAAGATGACAAAATATATAATGGAATAATCAACATACAAGAGGACAATAAAAACTCAGGGAGTGGGTTTTTGCAAGTGTTCCTAGTATGCTTACATCCTTGGTAACACTTGCAGACCGCAGTCTTATGTACAGTTCAAAAGAACTACTGTAGTGGATAAATTTCCACTGGACTTAGTGCAATTTTCTTCAGCATACACAAACATAAGATTACTGTGTAAGAGATAATGCCTAGTTGTCACTATTTGTATGCTGCTAAAACTGTAATTAAAAACATCAGAATCATAATGATTTATTGTGATTATTTGTATTAATGTGACACTAGCTGGCAGTCTTAGTATTAAAGTGATCAGACATAATGTTTGGTAGACTATGTGCTCATCTGACTTATGCACTAATATATAACCATAATATTGCAATCTTAAGAAAATTTGTCACATCTAAGTTTCAATATATTAATTGTGTTTCAGGTTGTTTTCAGCTAACCTGTTGATTTCAGTTGATCTTAACTGGCTTTCTTGGAATTCAAACAGCTGGGAAAAGAATAAATCCTAGAAATGGTCTAGCTCAGTGATGGCGAACCTTTTTGGGCCCGAGTGCCGAAACGGGGTGGGGGTGGGGAGAGCACCCTGGCAGGCAGGCAGTGGTGGCAAAAGTAGAAGTGGCAGCAGAAGGGGAAATCCTGGGCACGGAGGTGCCTCCAGACTCCACTCCGGATCTGCCTCTAGTCGAGCTCAACCTCGCCACCATCTATGGCTTGCCAGTAGGAATACAGCCAGTCCACTGCCACCAGCACCAGCTGCTCCTGATCCTGGTCCACCACCCGTCAGGGCGCTAGCACTGCAACTGCAGCCACCTCTTCAGGTTTGGCTGCTGTGGGTAGCAATCTGGCGACTTATGGCTCACATGCCCTCAGAGATGGCTCGTGTGCCAGCTGTGGCACATATGCCATAGGTTCACCATCACTGGTCTAGCTGGATAATTTAGAGCTTGGTGGTTCTGAGAAACATAAAAGGATGTCCTTTTATATTTTGACAGTTCAACATTTTTGGAACTTTTCAACATAAGAATCTGTGTTCAATTACATTAACTGATTATACAGTATAAATGATCTCAAAACCAGAAATTTTGCTGTAGAAAGGGTTCATCCCCTAATGGTCACCTATCAGTGCTTCCTGAGTGGATGGGGGTCCTTTATAAACTTCCTTTGTCAAGTCATAGCCAGTCCTCGACCTTCTGTTAGAGGTCTTTTCTCTTCATCCAGTGCTGCCTGACCCTGTTTCCCCTACCCTTGACTCCCATCTTCCCTTGTCTGCTTTTTGCCCTCTCCTAGGGACTTCTACTGACTCACCAGTAACCAGCCAATGCCTGACAGTGGTAATTGCCTCACCCAGAAACTCATGCCTGATGGACCCTTCCAACATGGGCCAGCTGCCAGCCTCAGTCTCCCAGTATAGGTAGGCAATTGATGTTGTCCATGTTATGACAGTATCCTAAATTAAGCCCAACTACTGAGAACAGGTGATAATTTGGAACTAAATGGATGGTGGCATTGCAGGCACATCTGAAGTGCACACTTTGTTAGAGCCCCCTACAACTTTAATTTGCAAGAAAAAATTGTGAAAACCATATTATGGGTTTGGGGAAACAAGAGAATGCTCAGGACTGCACATCACAGTAGACATTGGCTTTGTAGCATCTTCAGGATAGAGCTTATAAACACCATTCTGGAGAGCCCATGGTAGGCTGTGGTCAGTGGGATGTGGTATGCATTTCAAGAAATATGTCTTAATCACTTCTAGATCAGGATTCTGAAGGTGTTGTAGATGGTGATTATTTATTAAATTTAATACTCATTAAATGTAATATTGTTTTCATTTTCTTTCTTTCTTTCTTTCTTTCTTTCTTTCTTTCTTTCTTTCTTTCTTTCTTTCTTTCTTTCTTTCTTTCTTTCTTTCTTTCTTTCTTTCTTTCTTTCTTTCTTTCTTTCTTTCTTTCCCCATGACTCTGTGAAACTGGATAATGGCCAAACCAGGGTAGTAGTGCACCAGTGTCGATGAACAGCAGTTTTCCCAGATTTCCAGCCAGAACTTTCCTGGCCCTGCTACTAGACTTTTTTTTACCTGGGATGCTGGAGATGGAAACTGGAAACTTCTTCATCCGAAGCATGTCCTGATGTGTGAACTCTCACACTATTTCATTGTTCCAATAGCTAGAAGCAAGTAGGGAAATTTTCATTTTATTTGGAAACGAAACTGCATGTGATACTTTCCGAAGCCAAGTAATGTGTAGCCCTAGAGAATACAATTTAGCTTCATAGAACTTATTGTTTAAACTATACTTTTCATTGTCATTTTCTTGTTTCAGAATCCTCCCCCTATTGTTGCAGTATTATTGGGTCCCTAGTGAACTAGTGTACATGATTCTTTCATTTGTGTTTTTGTAACATGTTGAGACTTATATTTTGCTTTGGGAGAACAACATTCAGTTACTGAATGTTGTTTTTAAATCTGATCTCTGGATGAGACAGCTGGAATGATCCCTTAGTTTAAAAGATTTGGAGAAGGCCTTGATTTAGGAGCCATTTAGAGCTAGAATTTGTGACTTGCTTTTAGATAGTTCTGCCAGTTTTAACATTTTTCAAAGTAATATTTCTTTCTTGTATATTCCAAGTATGGGAATATATTTTTCTTTCTTCATCTTTCTTTATGTTTTATTAGAGTGCTGTTGAAGAATATTTCAATAATTTTTATATTGGGGAAGAAAGAGAACACTTAGCTAAATCACAGTTGGTTGGGGAAGAGATAGTAGAGAATATCATCAGATATTCCAAATATTTTCCCCCACTGTATGAGCTAAAAGAATTCTCGTTGTTTTTGAAAATAAACTTTGTTAAAAGGGGGAAAATAATGATTTTTGCTTTTTAGCAAGACTAATGACCTGTGAACTTTGTTTCTAAAAGGAATATTTTGGCAGGCAAACATTGTGGTATATTTAAGGGCTGCTGTCAAATTTGAACTGCCTTTTAATAACCCTAATAGGGCTTTCAAGGTAAATGAAATGAATGCTTAATTCTTTATATTTTGTTGTCCAATAATTTAATCAATGTTTAGTAGATAGTTAAAACATATCCTTGTTTGTGGCCTCAGCACCCTTGATTTAAAAGTGCATTATCTGGTGTGTTGTGTGTTTAGTCGTTTAGTCGTGTCCGACTCTTCGTGACCCCATGGACCAGAGCACGCCAGGCCCTCCTGTCTTCTACTGCCTCCCGGAGTTGTGTCAGGTTCATGTTGGTTGCTTCGCAGACACTGTCCAGCCATCTCATCCTCGGTCGTCCCCTTCTCCTCTTGCCATCACACCTTCCTAACATCAAGGTTTTTTCCAAGGACTCTTTTCTTCTCATGAGATGGCCAAAGTACTGGAGCCTCAGCTTCAGGATCTGTCCTTCCAGTGAGCACTCAGGGTTGATTTCCTTTAGAACTGATAGGTTTGTTCTCCTTGCAGTCCAGGGGATTCTCAAGAGCCTCCTCCAGCACCACAATTCAAAGGCATCAATTCTTCGGCGGTCAGCTTTCTTTATGGTCCAGCTCTCACTTCCATACATCACGACAGGAAAAACCATAGCTTTGACTATTCGGACTTTTGTTGGCAAGGTGATGTCTCTGCTTTTCAAGATGCTGTCAAGATTTGTCATCGCTTTCCTCCCAAGAAGAAGGCGTCTTTTAATTTCAGGGCTGCTGTCTCCATCTGCAGTGATCATGGAGCCCAGGAAGATAAAATTTGATACTGCCTCCATATCTTCCCCTTCTATTTCCCAGGAGGTGATAGGACCAGTGGCCATGATCTTAGTTTTTTTGATGTTGAGTTTCAGACCGTTTTTTGCACTCTCCTCTTTCACTCTCATTACAAGGTTCTTTAGTTCCTCCTCACTTTCTGCCATCAGAGTGGTATCATCTGCATATCGGAGGTTGTTGATATTTCTTCCGGCAATCTTAATTCCGGCTTGGGTTTCTTCCAGTCCAGCCTTCCGCATGATGTATTCTGCATATAAGTTAAATAAGCTGGGGGACAATATACAGCCTTGCCGTACTCCTTTCCCAATTTTGAACCACTCAGTTGTTCCATGACCAGTTCTAACTGTTGCTTCCTGTCCCGCATATAGGTTTCTCAGGAGACAGATAAAGTGGTCAGGCACTCCCATTTCTTTAAGAACTTGCCATAGTTTGCTGTGGTCCACACAGTCAAAGGCTTTCGCATAGTCAATGAAGCAGAAGTAGATATTTTTCTGGAACTCTCTGGCTTTCTCCATAATCCAGCGCAAGTTAGCAATTTGGTCTCGAGTTCCTCTGCCTCTTCGGAATCCAGCTTGTACTTCTGGGAGTTCTCGGTCCACATACTGCTGAAGCCTACCTTGCAGGATTTTGAGCATAACCTTGCTAGCGTGTGAAATGAGTGCAATTGTACGGTAGTTGGAGCATTCTTTGGCACTGCCTTTCTTTGGGATTGGGATGTAGACTGATCTTTTCCAATCCTCTGGCCACTGTTGAGTTTTCCAAACTTGCTGGCATATTGAATGTAGCACCTTAACAGCATCATCTTTCAAGATTTTAAATAGTTCAACTGGAATGCCATCACCTCCACTGGCCTTGTTGTTAGCCAGGCTTTCTAAGGCCCACTTGACTTCGCTCTCCAGGATGTCTGGCTCAAGGTCAACAACTACATTGTCTGCGTTGTCCGGGATATCCAAATCTTTCCGATATAATTCCTCTGTGTATTCTTGCCACCTCTTCTTGACGTCTTCTGCTTCTGTTAGGTCCCTCCCATTTTTGTCTTTTATCATGTTCATCTTTGCGCAAAATGTTCCTCTAATATCTCCAATTTTCCTGAACAGATCTCTGGTCTTTCCTTTTCTGTTATCTTCCTCTATTTCTTTGCATTGTTCATTTAAGAAGGCCCTCTTGTCTCTCCTTGCTATTCTTTGGAAGTCTGCATTCAATTTTCTGTAGCTTTCCCTATCTCCCTTGCATTTAGCTTCCCTTCTCCTCTCTGCTATTTCTAAGGCCTCGTTGGACAGCCACTTTGCTTTCTTGCATTTCCTTTTCTTTGGGATGGTTTTCGTTGCTGCCTCCTGGACAATGTTACGAGCCTCTATCCAAAGTTCTTCAGGCACTCTGTCCACCAAATCTAGTTCCTTAAATCTGTTCTTTACTTCCACTGTGTATTCATAAGGGATTTGGTTTAGATAATACGTGAGTGGCCCAGTGGTTTTTCCTACTCTCTTCAGTCTAAGCTTGAATTTTGCTATGAGAAGCTGATGATCAGAACCGCAGTCAGCTCCAGGTCTTGTTTTTGCTGACTGTATAGAGCTTCTCCATCTTTGGCTGCAGAGAATATAATCAATCTGATTTCGATATTGCCCATCTGGTGATTTCCATGTATAGAGTCGCCTCTTGTGTTGTTGGAAAAGAGTGTTTGTGATGACCAGCTTATTCTCTTGACAAAACTCTATTAGCCTTTGTCCTGCTTCGTTCTGAACTCCAAGGCCAAACTTCCCTGTTGTTCCTTTTATCTCTTGGCTCCCTACTTTAGCATTCCAGTCCCCTAGAATGAGAAGAACATCTTTCTTTGGTGTCAGTTCTAGAAGGTGTTGTAAATCTTCATAGAATTGTTCAATTTCAGTCTCCTCAGCAATGCTGGTTGGTGCATAAACTTGGATTATTGTGATGTTGAATGGTCTGCCTTGGATTCGTATTGACATCATTCTATCATTTTTGAGATTGTATCCCATTACAGCTTTTCCCACTCTTTTGTTGACTATGAGGGCTACTCCGTTCCTTCTACGGGATTCTTGCCCACAGTAGTAGATATGATAATCATCTGAGCTGAATTCGCCCATTCCTGTCCATTTTGGTTCACTGATGCCCAGGATGTCAATGTTTATTCTTGCCATCTCCTGTTTGACCACCTCCAGCTTCCCAACGTTCATAGATCTTACATTCCAGGTTCCTATGCAGTATTTTTCTTTACAGCATTGGACTTTCCTTTCACTTCCAGGCACGTCCACAGCTGAGCGTCCTTTCGGCTTTGGCCCAACCACTTCATTAGCTCTGGAGCTACTTGTACTTGTCCTCCGCTCTTCCTCAGTAGCATTATCTGGAGGGTGGGGAATTGCTCCCTCCGATGTTCACTCAAACTGTTTATTTTGCCTTGGAGACAGAAACTTAACTGTGTGCAACCTCTAGGGTGCTTCACATTTTTTAATATGGAACAGGGAATCTATTAACAAGATAGTATTATAGTGGTTCTGACTAACCTTTAAATATTTCAGAGGGATTCTACCAGTTTTCTCTTTCAAATATTTGTATCATAGATCAAAACAAGTACCATTAAGTCCAAGAGATAGTCAGCATAATTGATGAACATTGTAAAGAAAGCTATAAGAGAGAGAGAGGGAGAATGAGCATGCATGCTTTGAATTGCAAGACTTTTAATAAAGTATAAAGAATTCCAAAGATTTGAGTTAAGTTTTGAATAACACCTTGCTAATAATATTAAAAACAATGATGAAACACTTAGATAAACAAGAAGCAGGAAAGCAAATTAGGAGGTCCTTTGACCATGTGTGATGAGTGTGCTAACAGAAGGTAAAGAAATTACAGAAATCTGAATTAATTCTTTGCCTGTCTTCACTCCAAAGGTTATAAGGCAAATACCAGTGACATATCATTTTAGGAACCTAATCTAAGGAACTGAGGCCAATTGTGCTGAAAATCTGAAGTTCTAGACCATGCTCAGAAGTTTTAAAGAAACAAATCCCTGGATCCAGATACTGGGTAGATTTGCTGACACCAAATTTAAGTAAGTGGTTATAGCAAAAAGGGTAGCAAAAAGTTTTACTATAAGTGAATATTCCACATATGTTGGGTGAGGAATGAATGAATGAATGAATGAATGAATGAATGAATGATAATTTCACATACATACTGATGGACCTGGAGCTGGTGCTGACTGAGGAGGACCTTGGGACTGTATGGATACTTTAGTGCAAATAGTAATACACTAAATGGCTCATATGGAAAAGGCATATTTTGTGTCAAAACTGCTAATCATAGCTGTATGATAGGCTCCAATACTTTGGCCATCTCATGAGAAGACTCCTTGGAAAAGACCCTGATGTTAGGAAAGTGTGAAGGAAAGAGGAGAAGGGGATGAAAGAGGATGAGATGGTTGGACAATGTTATCAAAGCTACCAACATGAATTTGACCCAACTCCGGGAGGCAGTGGAAGACAGGAGGGCCTGGCGTGCTCTGGTCCATGGGGTCATGAAGAGTCGGACACGACTAAACAACAACAACGATAAGCCCATTGAGTCAATGGAAATTTTATGAGTCAACTCATCCATAAGTTTCATTGATTCAAATGAGCCTAGTCTAATTATGACCCACTGCAGTTAAGGTGAGGTGGCTAAACACTCTAGCCGCCTAGAGTGGTCTTTTAGGCCAGATGGGCAGGGTATAAATCAAACAAACAAACAGAGGTGGCAGAGCGAATCCGCATTCTACAAAGCAACTCTAAAAATGGAAGCAAATTAAAAAAAATTATAACTTTGCCACTGTACTTCGGTAGAGCACCAGAATTGGCCCAGTTATAGCAGATAACCTGCTCTTGCACTGCACCAAGTTTGGAGATAGTTTGGCAAAGGATTTTGAAGGTATGACTTTTTAAAAGTAAAACTGTTTTTACCCACGGTTCAGAAATATGCAGTCCTATATGTTCCCAGATTTAAAACTGATCACATAAACTGAAAAGACCATTCTTGCTTCTTGAGAGAGAATGGTTAGTCCCACCCGCTTTTTTATTTGTAAAGAATCCAGGTTGCAGGGGCTGAAGTATTGATCCATTAAAAAGTATTTTAGAAGGGGAAAACTGAATTTGTTATAAACCGAGCATGCATGGAATAGGCTTACCAGCAAGAGGCTTCAAAGTAGATACATTGTTGCAGCTTTTGGGGCAGGAAAAAGTTCACAGAAACAGAGACAAAAGATAGGTTTTCTTTGAAGAGTAGGTGAAAAACTTGCTTTAAAGAAAGTAATGGTGACAGCGCTCCAGAAAGAGACATTTTGTCATGTTTTCCAAGGGAATTAACATACAGTTTTGTAAGGCATAATCAAAATATTACTGCATTAGAAAGCAGAGAACAGTTGTGTTTGTCTTAGCCCTCAGTACAGGATTACTGAGACCAAACTCCTGGTACAAGTCTTCAAAGAGGAAATCAGTTCCAGGTTGGGTCAATCTGAACTTTTGATCCTTTCAGTGAGAATCCAATTGGCTGACTCCAAGGAGGATAATATTTTAACTCCCTCCTGGCCAAACAGGCATTTGTACTGGAAATGAGATTATGTAAAAATATTTCAAAATATGTTTTAAAAATAGAACAGATACACCAAAGCTCACTCATTTAAGTTGTGAAATTGGTGTTTTTTTGCTTTGTGGTTGGTGATTATCTTACTTGATGTTAGCAGACCTTTGGTATCTAGATTTTGCCATAGTTTCAACCATTCCATGTGTCTCGTCACTATACAACGGTCTGGTAATTAAGAAAAAAACTCAAAATATTATATTATAACCTTATATATAATATTATATTCCATCAAATAACTTCTGATGTATGGTGATTGTATGAGCTAATGACCTCCAGAATGTCCTATCATTAATAGCTCTGCTCAGATCTTGCAAACCAATATTATCTCATGTTAGGTTGTTCTGTCTTCCAACTACTTACCTTCCTAGTAATATTATCTTTCCCAGTAAATTCTACTCAGGTCTTGCAAACTAACAACTGTAGGAACATTTATTAAGACAATCTGTTTCATGTTAGGTCTTCCTGTCTTCCTACTGCCCTGTTACCCTTTTCCCATCAATACTGTATTTTTTGGTCAGTTCTGTATTTTCATTATATGTGCATGGTAGGATATCCTCAGTTTACTCATTCTTGCACTAGTGAGCATTCAAGCTTGACTTAGCACCCAGTTTTCTGCCTTTCTGACTGATTTTGGTCCCTCTCTTTCTTCACTGTCTTTCTTTTATACAGTATGGATGATTTTGACCTTGGGTTCCAATGACAAACTTCACTAACTCCGAGGTCCCCTTTCATCCTCTTTTAAATTTGGAAAGGCAAGGGGACATATTTTGGAAAATAACAAGGACACATGTTAATAGAACTTTTGGTCCAATATGACTTTTCTTCCTTAGGTTGGCTACCTCAAGAAAGGTTTTGGAAATTGGAAGATAGCTTTCTAGTCTTCATTTTGTGTAGGCACAGCAACATTAGTTTACCTGAGAAGTTAAAAGGTGTATATGTTTCTCTGTTGTATGTGTTGCACTTACTCAAACCATTTCATTAAGTCCAAAAACAGTCCTTCAAAATATTTTGGCACAGAGGAAGTACAGCCACATGCCAGTAGTTCTTGTCTCTGTCCTGTCATAGCAACCATAGTACTGGTCATGTGCTCATCTGGGATCCTCTATCACTAGTTATTTCTACATAAGAGAGGTTTCTGTTGGAATTTGTATGTAGTGTATGCATACTTAAAGTTCCATTTTGAAAAGGAAATTGAGTTCTCAAAAAAACCTCTAGTAAAAGAATGTGGAATACTGTACTTATGTTTACTTATGTTTCCATCATTCAAAACATCAGGAAATATAATTCCCGCCTTGCCAGAGGGAAAAAGAATGCAAAGCTTTACATAACAAAGGGAAGCCTGAATGTTGACAACACCAATGGCAGCAGTCCATATAGTGTACTAAGGCAGTGGTCCCCAACCTTGGGCCTCCAGATGTTCTTGGATTTCAACTCCCAGAAATCCTGGCCAGCAGAGGTGATGGTGAAGGCTGGGGACCACTGTACTAAAGGATACTTTCTTGTGCTCGCCATCCTTCCCTCTTGTCAAAAAATAGCCCTGACAATTGCTTTGTATGTCAGTTCATGGATGCTGGAGCTTAAACATCCTCCCAGGAACTTTACAGATCTTTATAGACCTCTAAGTAAAAAGCAGAAGCCTGTTTTCATCACAACTGACTTTTAGTCCAGTTAAAGTTTAATTCCAGAATGAAAGTTGACATCATTTTTAGTCATGTCAAAATTCATATATCAAATTTCAAATTAAGTCTTTACATTGTTGCATTGATTCCAGGAAACATCAGCTTGTCTAATTCTACAAGATCTATTTCTACATTATGTGTATTTATGTCCATATACTACCCTGTTTCCCCGAAAATAAGACCCAACCTGAAAATAAGCCCTAGTATGATTTTTTCAGGATGCTTGTAATATAAGCCCTACCCAAAAAATGAGCCCGAGTTAAGTGAAACCCCAAACTCCACCATTGTGCAGCAACCAGAAGAACGTGATATGACTGTATTTGAATAAATCTAGATTGCTGTACATGAAAAAAAATCCTCTAAAAATAAGCCATAATGCGCTTTTTGGAACAAACATTAACATAAGACACTGTCTTATTTTTGGAGAAACATGGTATAAGCACAAAAATACTTCAAAGTTGTAAAACTTTCAGGTCTTACAGCTATGGGAAAACTATGCACAAATGTTTAAAAATATATGAAAACTAAACTTAATTTGCAGGGAAATACTTCAGTTAGAATGCAATCCAAAATGCAGAAGCATAAAATACTGAAAATAATTTTTAGTTACATTCTAAAAATACCAGAGCTTATAGCCTGAAAAGGCACAGTCAAAAATCAGAAAATACAATTGTTAACAGAGTTGTATAAAACTATGCATGGAGCAGAATGAGACAAGTATGTCCCCCTCCATTTCTCTTATTGAACGTGGAAGACATCCATAAATATTCAGGAAAAGTGAAAGCACATTATCCTTCATAGACTGCAGAGTTATACTATGGAATTTGCCACTACCCGATGTACAGATGGCTGCCTACTTAGACAGCTTCGTTTGAGGATTAAGCATATTTATGGAGGATAAGTTATCAATGGCTACTAGTCTCAATGGGTTTATATAGCTTCTAGTATCAGAAGAAATACAGGGGGCAAGACTTGAGAACTACTTTTATGTTAATACCATAATTGTGAAGTTCTGCTCACGGTTCCTGATCATGGTGATCCAAATGCTTGACTAAATAGACTTCTGACTTGATATTTAGCTAAAAACCTTCCCATGTATTCATAAATAACTGCATTTTTTCAGGGGAGAAACCATGCATTTGTTCTGTCCTCTTTCTCAAATGTTTGGCTAGTACAGTCATGGCCAAAAACATAGGCACCATTGCAATTCTATCAGAAAATGCAACTCTTATCTCAGAAATGGTTGCAGTTGCAAATGCTTTGGTACTCACATGGTCATTTCATTGGTTTGTGTTGGAACAACACAAAAAAAGAGAGAAGAAAAGTCAAATCTGATACAGTCCCACACAGAAACCCAAAAATGCACTGGCCAAAATTATTGGCACCCTGTCTAAATTGTAAGAAATAATTGTTTTTCAAGCAATGTGATGCTCCTTTAATTTGTATTTAGACACACCATCGCAAGTAAGAGGTGTGGATAATATAGTAATCACACTTGCAACCAATTAAGGTGGAGAAAAGTTGACTCAGCATTTGTGTTGAGTCAACTTTTCTCCATGCTCGGTGTCAGTGTGACACTGAGCATGGAGAAGAGAATGAAGTGTAAAGAGTTGTCTGTGGATTTGAGAGAAAAATTGTGGAAAAAATTGACAATCTCAAGGCTACAAGTCAATCTCCAGAGATCTTAATGTTTCTTTGTCCACTTTGCGCAATATCATCAAGAGGTTTACAGCCCATGGCACTGTAGCTAACCTCCCTGGACATGGATGGAACAGCAAAATTACTGAAAAATTACAACACAGGGTTGTTCGAATGGTGGATACAGAACCCAGATTAACTTCCCAACAAATTCAAGCTGATCTGCAGACACAGGGTACAACAGTGTAAGCTGACACTATCCGTCGCCATCTGAATGAAAAGGGATGTTATGGTAGGAGACCCAGGAGGACATCACTGCTGACACAAAGGTATCAAAAAACAAGACTGGAGTATACCAAAACGTATGTGACAAAACCACAATCCTTCTGGGAGAATGTACTGTGGACAGATGAGACAAAAGTGGAACTTTTTGGTCAAGGACTTCATGGCACTGTTTATAGAAAAAGAAATGAGGCATTCAAAGAAAAGAACACAGTCGAACCTGGTGGAGGTTCAAAGATGTTTTAGGGTTGCTTTGCTGCTTCTGGCACTGGATGCCTTGACTGTGTGAACGATATCATGAAATCTGATGATTACCAAAGATTTGGGGGTCCAATGTAGTGGCTGGTGTCAGAAAGCTATGTCTCCATCAGAGGTCATGGGTCTTCCAGCAGGACAATGACCCAAAACACATTTCAAAAAGCATTCAGAAATGGTTACAAACAAAGCGCTGGAAAGTTCTGAAATGGCCAGCAATGAGTCCAGATCTGAATCCCATAGAACAACTGGAGAGATCTCAAAACAGCAGTTGCGAGAAGGCATCCTTCAAATCTGAAGGCCCTGGAGCAGTTTGTAAAAGAAGAATGCTCCAAAATTCCAATAGAGAGATGTCAGAAACTCATTCATGGCTACAGGAAGCAATTGATTTCAGTTTTTTTCCAAAGGGGGAGCTACCAAATATTAAGTTAACAGTGCCAATAATTTTGGCCAATGTATTTTTGGGTTTCTGTGCAGGATTGCATCAGATTTTACTTTACTTCTGTTTTTTGTTTGTTTGTTCCAACGCGAACCAAAGAAAAGAACATGTGAGTACCAAAATATTTACAACTGCAGCCATTTTCTGAGAGAATGGTTGCATTTTCTGACGGAATTGTAAGGGTGCCAATATTTTTGGCCATGACTGTAGCATTATATTTTCATAACTGACAAGTACCATATGTCATTCTAGGAATATGTGGAGCATTAGCTCTCTGTGAACATCATGACTCTAGAAATTTCTTTGAAAAATCTAAAGCAATGTAAAAAAGGTATTTCCACAAAAATTCTAATATGCTTCTTAAATGTTTCAGTCAGTTTTTAATATGAGTCATCCAAAATAATTAAATAATACGCTGTCTTTGTAAAAATGTTGTGTACATTTGAATATTAACTTGTAGTGAAATAATGTGGGTATAGGAATAATAAAGTTATATTAACTCCTTTTGCCCTTCCTATGGCAGGAATCTCCACAGGATCATAGGACAGAAAGTGGACAGAAAGTACCAGTCTGCAAAGGGAAGGGCAACTCTGGGGTCCAGCTGAGAGTCTTCAATAAATAAAATTAAAGCTATATTTTGGAGCAAATAAAATATTTTCCTTTAGAAAAATAAATGTGGTTTTATTAACTACATGTAGAGAAATGACAATTACTTCAGATTATGAATCGTGAACTGAAGGGAACTCCACTGTATTTCCCCTTGACATTGTTGGGAATGCATCTGTCACAAAGCATATGGCTTATTTCAGCCTTTTGTAATTACAGCAATGCTGTCAAGCAGTCATACTTTTAATGTGACACTCACTAGTTTTTAATTTAGTCTTTCAGAATTCAGCGCCCACCTAACAACACTGAGAACCATGGACACATGTAGAAATGAAAAATAACTTACAGATCTAAAACCAACATCTGGGGAATTCTAGCAATGGGTCATAACAGATCTACTCCTTCAGTTTCTCCCATATGAACCTCTTCCCCCTTCTCTCCTCAAATCCCTTCAGATCTCATGGAAGCAGTAGGATAATATTTTTATTAAGACTTCTAGTTTTTCTTACCCTAGTTGTTTATCTTTGTGCTACTATATGCCTTCTTTTTTCACTCTGCTTCCTGACAGTCTGTTAGCACCCTTTGTGTTTCAGCCTTGTCACATTTTTCTGACCTATATGATAATGTCACAAAAAGTAATGAAGTAAGTAATTTCGGTCAGAAATGCACTGCTATTATTTTAGGCCCGTATGAACTTCATTCTATTGGCAAGTGTCCAGAATATTATGGACCCATTTCTTCCTCCTAATTGCTGTTTCTTGACTTGGCAACATTAAAACACAATCCAATTAGCTTCCTGCTATCTCCATCCTCCCATGAGTTAACCTAAATTATTTCTTCCCATTAGAACAAGTCTGGACATGCCCATGACAAGACTCCACTCTTGGGTTACCCCACCCAGGTAGGTTGTTCTAATGCTATTTTAGATGGAGTTTTACTTCCCACCCTTTGACATATTGAACCGTAGAAACCACTTCCAAAAGATAAATAGTTTAGAGTCTTTCAGTTTGGGCTTTTTTCCATTGCTTGAATAGAAAGCACTATTTTCCAGGTTAGCTGCCTATAAAACAGTGCCGAGTTTGCTACTACTGTTTTGGGATCTGTTCCCATTGGCTGTACATGGGTTATCAGTTGGTCTTAATCAGTGAACGTCTATCCAAAAGGAATGACTCCAGGGTGTTTAGGTATGGATATATTCCACCCCTGAACATATGTGTTATATAATTTATAATTTCCTCCCTATCTCTCTTGTTTTAGACAGATAGCTAACTAAAAACAATCCCTGCATTAAACTGCAAGTTAAGCCCAGTTCATTCATGACTAAAGCTGGTATTGCACCACTGCTGGGAAGAGATAGTGCCAAGCTTTGCCCCCTCCATTATCATATTGTTTATGCTTTTGGCATCAAGTTTAAAGAGGAGTGGGTATGCTAATGTGGAAGCTCTCTAATAAACAAGCTTCCTGGAAAATCTAGATTACTGCTTGGAAGTAGAGCTGATGTTTAAGCAAGAACGGCTTCAGACTTGGCATGAAAACCATGAAGAACATGACATCAGATGAGCAAGGTTATGCCTTCAAAACATATTCATAAACCTGCCTTTAGTAATGTCCAAATACGTCTTCCATGAATATAGAAACTTTGTTTAGATCTGGGTAAATTTTTTCGGGGTTTTAATCCTACAATAGTGATGCACTGCTGTGAAATAGATAGAGGTTGTTCAGATAAGTAAAGAAATGAGAGAGTTAAAACTCATTAAGGAAGACAATGATCTCTAATCCAGAGTAATTACTGCAATTTTTTGATATAAAATTTGTACTCAGATTAGGAAAATAAATAATATTTCAGAGGGTGTCAGTTACCTATTTATTTTGCATTTTGTTGTGAGTCTGATAATGGCAAAATTAGAATGATTCTGTTTTACAATGAGTATATTTGCATTCCTGATGGTAACAGAGGTCAAGAAAATGGGGAGGCATTTTATAAAGAGATCTGAGTTCTGCGACATTTACTTGCTTCTTTGTAGTCTGTTTCATCTGTGCAAGACAGATGTAGGCAACTTCCAAAGGTCTAGAGGGATATGCCCATAACTGGACCCTGGAGAATTACAGCCATTCCTGCACTCCCACCCTCAGAATAGTTTTCTTTTAAAAAGCCCCCTCCCACTTAAAACAACTGAGGGGACAAAAGAAATATTTGGTGAGCCAACTCCTCTGTATTTTAAATTGATTCAGATGGGTGTGTTCTAAGAGCAACTTAGGGCCTGTTCACACCTGCCAAATGAAATCCAGTTATACCAGTTTGGCTGGTTTTTAGATCATTTTATAAATTCCCAAGCATACAATGCAAGGCCATGGTTGACTCATTTTCCCAACCAGTGGTTTATTTCTGGTTTATTTCCATCTCACCAGGAGGGTTGTTTTATTTTGTACCAATGATGAATTACAGTGGTGCCCCGCATAGCGAGGTTAATCCGTTCCGGATTAACCCTCGCTATGCGGAATCGTCGCTAAACTAAGTTTAATGCGTTCCAATACCTTGCTTACTTACCCGTTCAGCGAGGATTCCCCTTGCCGGCAGCCATTTTCGCGCCTTCGCTAAGCGAGGGCAGGGCGTGAAAACGGCTGCCGGCAGCCATTTCCGGGCTTCCGGCGGCCATTTTGGAGCCGCTGAACAGCTGTTCGGCGGCTCGAAAATGGCCGCCGCAATACCCGATCTTCGCAATGCGGGTTTTCCCCATTGCAAAGATCGGGTATGTTTCCGTATAGCGAAAAAGGGATTGCTATACGGAAACATCGCTATACGGTGCACTCGCTAAGCGAGGCACCACTGTACTTCATTCCTTACCATTTCAACCTGTGTTAATGTTGCTGTTGATTTATTTATTTTGCGAAGTGTTGGGTTTCTGGAGTCAGTGGCCACTGCGTTTGTCTCTCCCTTTTTACTTTTCATTTAAAGGTATATTGACAAATCAGCTCATAACAGGACAGGCGATCCCTTAGCTAAGTCTCAACCGTTTGAAAGAGGGCATTTCCTGTTTCTCCTCTTTTTTTTAACCCTTGCAAAGGGGTTGGGTAAAGTGAGTAAAGGAGAGAAAGTCTTGGACCTCTTTTATTGCACTGTCGATGTATCACTTTAGTTTTTTTTAAAATCCTCATTGCCCCAAGAAACAGTAAAGAAAATGAATCAGTACAAAATTAAGAGCAGTGTAGCCTGCTGTAATGGGTCACATAGAAAGAAATAATTTGATACAGTTAAAAACAATATACAGTGGTGCCTCGCTTAGCGAGGTTAATCCGTTCTGGATTAACGCTCGCTCAGCGAATCCATCGTTAAGTGAAACAAAAAAGCCCATAGGAACGTATTAAAACTGATTTAATACGTTCCTATGGACTTAAAACTCACAGTTCTGCGAGTTTCCTCCATTGCGGCGGCCATTTTGGATGCCTCGTTAGCGAGGCAAAACAGCGGTCGCCATTTTGTTTTAGCGGCGGCCATTTTGGAACTGCCGATCAGCTGTTCGCTATGCTTTGATCGCATCCACGCGATCATCGCATAGCGAAAAAAGCCCATGGGGCCATCTCTGAGCGAACGCTCCAGCAATGGCCTGGGACCCCTCGTTGTGCGGTTTCATCGCATAGCGAAGCGTTCGCTATGCGAGGCACCACTGTATACCATGTGACTGCAGAAATAAATGTATAGTTACAAAAGAGGTATGGAAAGAATCGGTATACTGTAACTGGGGTTCTTTTGGCAGGTGTAATTAGGTCCTTGATTTAGCACAAGAAGTTGCAGTTAGTTTAGGCCCATTTGGATCAATGGAAGGTGCAGAGGAGTTGACTCATCAAATCCCCATTTATTCAATGGGCCTACTGTAGTCCAATTTACTATGCCGAGCAACAGGATTTTAGCTACTATGTTTGCGCGTGTATTTAAAAATTGAAAAGAAAAAACAGTTACATCATAAGGTTTGTTGTAAACAAGCTATTGAACAATTTTGTATATTTTCTAACCTTTATTTGTAGGGTGATCAAGCTGTAATGACTGTAAATATGTGAGAATTCAGGTAAAGCCAGTCAGCTTATTAGTGCCAAGCTCAACCATACTACTTTTCTTTTGCTGTGATTTCTCCCTTAACAGAAATGTGTGACAGAAACAGCAGTGGCAAACAGCAGGGCTGTGACTCTTTAACTGGGAATTTAAAAAATCCCCCAATGTTTCCAAATATTTATGTAAGTAAGAAAAAGAGGAAAGAAGATGCAATGTATCACAAGATCAGAATTACCTTCCTTGGTTAGACTAAGACTGATTTATAGGCATATGACATTAGGTTTTTTTAAGAGAGGTGGTAGTTTTGTTTTGTTTTTGTTTTTGTTTTGTTTCAGATGCCAAATCCCCAATTTTTCTATTCTGGGAGTTCTACCTGCTAGTTCTACACCTACTGTAAATTGTGTTCACCTGAAGAAAGTCTGGGCTGGAAGGCTTCACAGCCTAGGACAGGTTGAATTCCATCCTAGTTTCCTGTTGAAAAAGGAAGTTGCATCAGTGATTACTGGGAGTTCCTTTCTCCAGATGAATACAATTTAGATGTGGGCTAAGCAGATAGAATTCCCAGAATGGGGAATTCTGGAAGTTAACGTGCAAAAATGAATTGCGTATCCCTCTTGTTTTAGCCTGGTATGCTATGTTCTGCAGTGCCCAGTAAGATTACTTCCTCAGCATGGGACTTTCTACATGTTTTAGATTATAAACCTTTTCAATCCTAGGCAGTATAACCAATGTTTTAGGGAAGATGGATGTAGTAGATCAAAATGTCTGAACAGATTGCGAAAGGCTTCTGTAGGACTTTTCAAACAAAATATGAAGGTGACAGGTGATGGCCGTTTCCGATATTTTTTTTCCTCAGCATCAGATAGTTGCTGCTAAGGTATTGTCATTCCTTGAATAGTAACCGGTTTATTTCAGAGTGAGCTCTCATGGATCACACCCCATTTTCTATGATCCATGAAAGTTCACCCTCAAATTAATCCGTTCGCCTTTGAGCTGCCGCAACTTCTTAATTTTTATTTTTGAAATAGACAAACACAGCTGCCTTGCTGGAAACTGCTCCTCAGGAACAGTCCATGTTCCAAGTGTGAGGATGGAGTATTATCTCACAGTTGCAAGTAAAGGTGCACCCACTTCAGACCATGGGGCACTGAAGCTGATCATGGAATAGTGCATCTATTAAATCTGGTTATACCCAGGGCTCCTCAACCTGCAGACAAATTATGTGAAGACTGACAATATGAAATAAAGCTACATAATTATCATTGCCATTCACTGGGAAAACCATAAATCTGTATTGCAGAAGAGTCAGAAGACAGCAAGCTATTAATATGTCCAGTTACAAAAGATAGCAAAAAGGGTGTTTCTTGTTACTCAGATGTGGGATAATGGTGAGTGGTACTGATATATGACCATGGTCCGGGAGGCAGTGGAAGACAGGAGGGCCTGGCATGCTCTGGTCCATGGGGTCACGAAGAGTCAGACACAACTTAATGATTAAATAATAACTGATATGTGATCCAATCACATGCTCCTGATGCACCTTCATCCCTGAGAATGAGTCCATTCTCATCCTGCAGTAGTGGCCTAAAAAATGAAATATGGTACCAAACTTCCCCTCCCCAACAACTATTCATACAAACTATGTTTATTATGACGTGTTGCTAAAAGTGCATAAATAATTAATTATATAATAAATTATCTAATCAGTATATATTAATTATATAATAAATTTAGTGATCATATTAAAATGCGTATCTCTGTTAGCATGAAGAGTTTTGAAGGTTTGAAATTTCTTCCCTGATATTTCTTGTATAACTGTATTTGTAGAATTTCTAACTCACATCTGTAGGACCGTGTCTTTTTGTAGCCATTTTGTCTGTTATTTACAAGTAGACATGGGATATTCATACAGATACAACCACAGGTGCCTGGGATGTCCAGTCCTTCCCCGACCAAACTGACAGGTCCAATTAATGGCTGCCACAGGCTGCATGAGCCAGTGTGGTTCTCGTCATGCCAATTGGAGGAATAGCCTGACTGGCACTTCCCCACCTCCCTGCACAGCGACCTGCTAAGCAGGGATACTCATCATCTTGCCTCCTCACTGGAGTTGTTGGCTGTGCAGGGAGCTGGGGAAGTGCTGGCCAGCCTACTTCCTCAGTTGGCATAATGAGAATGATGTTGGCCACACGTGCTGCATGGTGACCAGTAATTGGACCTGCCGGTATGGTTGGGAGGGACTGGACATCCCAGGGACATGTGGTGCCAATGTTTGTAATCTGCATCCTTGCGTATACTATGGATATCCCACAAGTATTGGTTCATAATTTCTTGGCTCTGGTAAAATAAATTCTTTTGTATTCTATGATAGATGTTTAAAAAACTGGTGGTATACCCTGTTTTTCCGAAAATAAGACCTGACCTGAAAATAAGACCTAGTATGATTTTTCAGAATGCTTGTAATATAAGCCCTATCCAAAAAATAAGCTCCAGTTAAGTGAAACCTCGCCCTCCACCATTGTGCAGCAACCAGAAGATGACATGACTATATTTGAATACATGTGGATTGTTGTACATAAAAAATTAAACATCCCTTGAAAATAAGCCCTACTGCATTTTTTGGAGGAAAAAATAATATAAGACCCTGTTTTATTTTCGGGAAAACATGGTACACACATATGTGCTAGTGATCTAGAAGTTACATATAGCAAGTTAAATTCAACTGTTAGTCTCAACTGCAGAGTGGACTCGTGAAATGAACGGGATGCATTTAGTCAATACTTATACTAATCAATACTTTAGTCTCACTGATCCAGTGGGTCTGCTCTAATTGCGAGCAACAGTGGGTTTTATCCCTTTGCATGTTTATTGTAAAATGTTTATATCACTTTTCAGTTAATCTATTTCTGAACAGATTAGATTGTAATACTTTATGACAACAATAAGTTTTTAAAAAACAAATCTTGAATTTTGTTACAGATGTATCTTGGCTTCAGTTCAAAAAAATGTGAACAGATGCACATGATCATATAGAACAAATGTATTATTCTTCTACCCACTAGATAGTTAATTCTGCTGAGTAGGTTGCATTGTAAGTGCTGTTATATGATGAGTAAAGTCAGATTCATTGACATAATTCAGATATGATTCAAACCAGAATTAGGGGGAATCTTGGCTTAACAAGCCAGAATTGTACACCAGAATCAAATCCTGGCTAGGTTTGTTTCTCGCTTGCCTTGTTTCTGATGATTATAATGATTTTTTTATGCTGGGTTGTCAGCCTGTTATAAATGGTATCAGCTGCTTATATTTACTGATTTCACTGATGTTTTCCTCAGTTTGTTTTTTTATTATTTTACTCTAGTCCACTGCTAATGGTTCCCTTCCAAAAATGATGGACAGAAGAATGAGAGGAGGACATTTTCACGAGTTCCTCTTACTTCTTTAGAACTTGTGCCTCTTTCCACATTGTCATGAGGGGTCCTCTAGAACAGATCTGGGAGTAGGGAGCACAATGTAGTGTATAAGAGAACTGTTTGCAATCCCTCCTATAAATTGAGAAAGCCGTTCATTGAATCATAAGCCTTTTTACATTGGAAGGGTGTGATTGGTTTGAACTGGTTTTTAATATGATTTTACTTCACTGTATATTTTTGTGTTATTGCTTTGAGCCACTTTGGACACTGTTTGGTGGAAATGCAGGTAAAGACTTAATAAACAGAGCAATAAGTAAATACATATAAGGGGTATCTAAAACATGCTCATCTAAACTATATGAAGCAAAAATGCAATCTGCTTCAGTAACCAATTATCTGCATTTTAACCAGACAAATGCAGTCACTGGTTGTAAAGCTGTTATTCCATATTTGGTTGACCACCAAAACAAATAAATCAAGGCATGCCAACTATTTTTGATAGTGGATTGAGAAATAATGAAATCAGGTTTATAAACTGTTTCAGTTCTCTGCAGGGTGTGGCATATTTCAGCTGGAGGTATATTTGAACACTGCCCATTGAATATATTTTGGAAATATATCCACTGAATGCTCCTCAGAGAGTATCACTCAATTTTCTCTTTCAGAGATTGTGAATCAATACAGTTTAATTTCATTTATGAGGCTTTTGGAAATTGCTTTCTACATCAAGATAGATAATGTAGGTGTAGGGCAACATGCATCTTCTATTGTATGGGAGTTGGCAATATACTGTATAGATATTTCCAGTCTCTCTCTGCGTTGGATTTTTAAATTCTTTCAATAATTTAGAACATACTAAATAATTTAATATTTTAAAATTTAATCATCTCCAGTAATCATCACTTAGTATTCTGTGCAAAACTTTTTAAACTGCATAGAATTCAATTCAGTTTCTTACAACTCGGGAAATACTTGAAAATAAGTATGATGACATATCTTACAAAATACATACGCCACAAAAGCAGGATCCATACTGTATCATGTGACAACATTTTAACCCTTCATTGTCTATCCTGACCTTTTCAGAAGACCTTTTCCCACGTCTAATAATAGCCTTTGTTGTATATGCGCTGAACCTCAAAGTGTGTGCTTAACATAAATTATGCAAGTGGGAACATTCTTGTAACGGGTTATTTTCACATTAAGTTCTATAATCTACATTATGCTTAATTTTAAACATGGTGTTACAAAATAAGGTTATTAGTAGAAGTAAGTTCTCTCTTGCTTTTTAGAATTTGGATTTTTGTTTTCTTGGGAAGCAGTGTAGTAGAAGGTGAAAAGGAATGGCATTTATGATGTGCAGCATTTTGAGGCCATGAAAAGATAGTTTAGCACAGCAAGTTTCTATGAACATTGGAGTTTTGTCCAGTCCATTCTGTAGAGTTTTGCAAGGATGAGCCACAGTTGCAAACTATGAAGAGTCAAATGTGGAAACTAGGTAGCTGAGGAGGAATGGGAAAGAGATTTGTTTCATTTCATTTTTGAGCAGAATTAAACTAATTCACACTTCCCAAGCCTGAAACACAGATTCAAACACAATTGAGTGAATCATTACACAATGGCATAATACAATAGCATTCCATTAATTTATAGATTCATGATTTGATTCATGCATCAGAAGGTGTGTCTTCGGTAAATGTATGCGTCTGAGAAATAAGAATGGATGAAAGTCAGTTTAAAACATCAAAAAGTTGTGCTTTAGTTAGTCAATGGGAGAAAATAAGTACATTTCAAAAATACACATGGATTTACACATACTTGTAGAAATACACAAATAAAAAATTCTGAATTTCATGTGAGGGGGGGAAGCCCTTTCAATCCATTATGCCCTTGAGTTGCAACAGAGTTCAAAGGGGAAACTGGAGAAGGACATTTTGCTCAAGTTTTGCTCATTTGCACATACTGAACATTATGACTAGGTAGGCGAAACAGTGTGATCAACATCTCAGGTTATTGCCTCTTGCAAGTAGGGCTGTGCACTGCATATACCAGCTTGTAAACAGCTCTGATATCCTAATGCTTGTTGGAGGTAGAGTCTGAATTTAGCCGACACCTAGAAAGTGCATTCAGATCTGATTGTTGCAACCTTTTGTTTACTAAGGAGTAATGTTATTTAAAATGTGAACCTGGTATGAATTATGAAGTGTTCCTCTCTCAAAAAAAGGACGCTGTCCAAAATACTATTAGTATAATGAAGAATTCAAGACATGCAAAAAGTTGTGCTGTGTTTGCTAATGTAAAGAAAAGAATGACTGATAATGTGAAAAGTAAAGTGGGTAATTAACTCAGACCCTTCTGGCTCTCCAAATTCTCATCAGGCACTGTCGTTTCTGCTCCCCTGCCAAAGATACTTGCTGCAGCCTCCAGTTCTCTCTACACAGAGGGAGAGGATTCAGCAGTGCTTCTTCGGGATTACAGAAATGGTTCAAAAACATGGAAAGTCCTTTCTTGACAATAACCAGTGATATAAGGGCTCAGAGACTAGTTAACATGTGGCATAGCATTCTTGCTATGAATGATTGTACTGCCTTTCACACTTGTTTCTTGTTCTTGTTCTTAATGTTGTTGTTTTAAATACTTTTTATTCCGAATAAAATTTTCCTTAAGTTCACGAATCCGCTTATGAGAAGTATTCAGTGTAACATTCACACTTATGTTATTAGAGTCAAGCTCTGAGGATTGTCATGAATGTGATTTTTAACCACAGAACCATGCATGCACACAAAGAGAAAATATGCTAGTGTCACCTTCCAATTGAGTTCAAAAATTTCCTCTAAAAAAGCCACAAGGGGAGATTATTATACACAATGCACCATAGCATGTGAATATTGGAGGCCGTTTTTAAGGTTATTCCACAGACATTGAATAGCGAAATGTCATTTGAAAACTTTAAAGTGGAAATTTTTCTTTGTCAGGCAGGGCTATAGTGTTTTGGTGTCCTATATACTTATACCTCGGAATCCAAGAGATCACAGGAAAACGAGGATGTAGCTTGAGTAAAGTCAAATGGTTGGTCCCCAGCCTCCATTAGAAGGATTCTCAGTGAGGCTGGGCTAAGTTTTTCTGAATATATGCTCTAAATTCTATCAAGTTAAAGAAAATCCCACAAGATTATTGAATTGAATTACAGGGTGCTTCTAGACAGACAGCTCTAAGTGTTCAAATTAAAAGAGGCTGTGTATAGCTGTTCTGCCATTTTTTCTCCTAACAAATCTTCTCTAGCAAATAAAAATAAAAGAGAAAACACAAGGGGATGGTAATTTGAAGACAACATAGTCTTCTGAGGCCACAGTTAAGAATCTAGAAGCACCCTTAATACTACTATTTTGAAATTTCCTTTTATTTAGAGGCTGAGACTCCAAGCTGTAATTTACTTAGTATGCATTTAAGTCTGCCACTGTCCATTTCAGGCAACAGGATTGTTTGAATCTGGACCAGCCCCGTACAATCTAACCTATCTATCCATTTCACATTTTCCATGTGAAATTCCGTCTGTAAGATGAGATGTCTTGAAAGGCATTAGCTTTTATTGCATTGCGTTAATAATATTCAGTATAAGATTCTCCCCAGCCCATAGGAGGCTGAAAATATCAATCTTCTATTTTATGATGATGAATTGACTTTGAATTAAATTGTATTTAATGAAGCTCTATCTGAAAACAAGCAGACTATTATTGTAATATAAGTTTTTTCTTTTATAGAAAAGTGATTATATGCAATATTTTGGTATTGTATATGAAGAGTATGAATTTGAGGTATTTTTAGTTAAGTACAGTGTAAATTGTTTTTGACATATTTATGCAGATTAGTTACAAATTCCTTACTAAACACAGAGCTCTTCTTTATCATAGAAACCAACATCAGATTTTAATCATATTTTGTACCCATCGGGTTTTAGGTTTCCAACAGGCCACCTGTCTTAGACATTTTTTTTAAAAAAAAAACTACAGGACAGATGGGAAGGTGAACGAACTTGTCCTTGGATAAAGAAATTCTTACACTGCATGAACAGTCACAGACAAGGCTACCCAATATATCACATACATACATTCTCCTATTTCTCTAGCATTGCTCTATCATGATTACAATTTCCCCTTCAGTAGCATAAATACAGAATTCATTTATCTATTTTTTGAGAGAATAATTTGCAAAATCTGTCTCATGCTTATGTGATCCATGAATCTGATGGGGAAAAAAAACTGTCCAAGCTGTATTTCAGAAACTAGAGTCTGTGCATAATGTATACATAACAAACCACCTACTGGTCCTGGGCTGTTCATTAATGACATGGAAAGTCTGACCATCCATTTGTGCAGACCTCTGACATCTATCTGATAGGTGCAATATATTTTATTGTGAAAAATGTACAAGCACTAAAAAAAGTATTTGGCAAAAAGCACATTAAATTACTTTGGACACCTGACATAGAATAGCAATGTCTGCTGCTATATGTTGTTGAAGTTTCTTTTGAAATGTATTTTGGCATGTTCTATGTGCAAATATCCAGGAAATTAAAGAACTGGAAGGAACAGAAAGCTAATTTATTCCATCTTCTTGTTAACAAAGCAACAAAACCCCACATACCAGCCCCAAGGCTGCTCAGCCAGTAAAATGGTATGCCAAACCCATAGACCAATTGCATAATTCGCTGCCCAGCAGAGAAAGATAAATACAGTGGTGTCTCGCATTACGTCATTAATTCATTCCAGCGAAATCGCTGTAGAATGAAAACGCCGTAATGTGAAATAAAAAAGCCCATTAAAACCCGATTAATGTGTTCCTATGGGCTTGAAACTAACCGTCCAGCGAAGATCCTACATAGTGCGGCCATTTTCGCTGCCCGTGCAGTGAGGAATCTGTCCCAGAAAAGAGCGGGGAGCCATTTTTTAAAACCCTGCGGCCATTTTGAAACCTGGTTGTTGTGGGTTTTTGGGCTATTTGGCCGAGTTCTGAAGGTTGCTCTTCCTAACATTTTGCCAGTCTCTGTGGCCGGCATCTTCAGAGGATAGCACTCTGTGACCAGAGCACAGAGTGCTGTCCCTGGCCACAGAGACTGGCAAAACGTTAGGATGAGCAACCTTCAGAACACGGCCAAAGAGCCTGAAAAACCCACAACAACCATTAGATCCCGTCCGTGAAAGCCTTCGCGAATACATTTTGAAACAGCCAATCAGCTGGCCGAAAATCGTCGTTTTGCAAGAATCGGTTCCCGAAGCAGGGAACCGATCATCGCAAAGCGAAAAAAACCCATTTAAAACATTGTAAGGTGATTGCTTTTGCTATCACAAAAAGTTTGTCGTGATGTGATTTTGTCGTTAAACGGGCCGCTCGTCTTGCGAGGCACCACTGTAAGTTTTTATGGGAGGGCAAACTCTGGCAAGAGTGGAAGAAACCATAATAATGCTATAGACCAGAGAGCTGTATTACATAGGTATAGAATATATCACTGTGTTTAGCTGTGCCGCTGTTGATAAAATGGTACTGTTTCTTTTCTCAGCAAGACTAGATCTTTGCAATGTGAACAGGATTACTGTTAGAACTTGGACGGAACTCATGAGAAAATAACATGTTACCTGGAACTAGTTCATCTTTCAGTGGTAGGAACAACAGTGCCCCCCCTTTAACAATGATCCTTCTTCCAGAAATGAGATCATCGGTATTGGTGTTACCTCAACCAATTGATGTTTAGTTCTTTTTAAAAACTGCCTTTCTTTCTATGTTTAAGTTAAAACGTAATACAGTCGTGCCCCGCTTTAGGATTATCCTGCATTACGACGAATCCGCTTCACGACTACGTTTTTGTGATCGCTTTTGCGATTGCAAAACAATGGTCTAAACAGTTTTTTTTCGCTTTGCAATGATCGGTTCCCTGCTTCGGGAACTGATTCTTCACAAAACGATGTTTTTTTAACAACTCATCGGCGGTTTCAAAATGGCTGCCGGGTAATTAAAATGGCTCCCCGCTGTGTTTAGGGACGGATTCCTCGCTATACAGTCAGCAAAAATTGCTGCCGTATGGAGGAGCTTCACTGGACTGTGAGTTTTTAACCCATTGGAACGCATTGAACAATGCGTTTCAATGGGCTTTTTATTTTCGCTTTATGATGTTTTCGCTTAACAGCAATTTTCCTTGAACGGATTATCGCCGTTAAACGAGGCACCACTTTTGCTGGAGAGTTTATTAATTGGCTACAAGCACTGGGGATGTTCTGAGCTCTAGCTATTGTACTAGATATACAGTAGCCAGAGGTGAAAGGATCTTGGTGGATGGAAAGAACTGAAAGCAAATTCACAAGATCAGACATAGATTTCAGGTTGGTTCCAAGTTTCTTTCACTTTCTTTATAAAACTACAGTGTGAAAGAAGTACAGTGAAGTCTCGACTTACGAACTTAATCTGCATTGGAAGGTGATTCTTAGGTCGAAAGGTTCTTAGGTCGAATCTGCATTTCCGATAGGAATGCATTGAAAACCATTTAATCTGTATCTGCTCTTTTCTGTCCATAGAAACTAATGGGAAGCTGCTATTCCGCCTTCTGCCACTAGAGGGGGATACTTTTTCTTTTTTCCCCTTAGGTTCAGGAAACGAGGAGGAAGGCAGGGAACAGTTTGCAAAGCACTTTAGAAATCTTTTTTTCAACGAAGCCAATTTTAAATCATGTTTTAAAGCATGTTGTGCTGATTTTTTCAGCACAAAGACATACAGGCAGGCTTTTTAGGTGCTGAGCAAGCCTCCCCAAGCCTCTTCAGAGCCAGCCTATCAGCTAATAGGTGGGGAGAGGAGGGTGCAGGAGCAGGGGGAAAATCACAAAATGGCTGCCAGGCTCCCTTCTGGGTGTGGGCTTTTAGCTGTTTCCTGCTCTTTTTCCTGCTGTTTGGGGGCTACCAAGGCCTGGTAAGTGACTTTCTTTTATTTATTTTTAAGTTTCTGATCCTTTTTTTCCCCCTCCAGAAGCCTCTAAGGGGAGGGAGGGGGCACTTTTTTTCCTGTATGTAACTCGAGGGAAGTTCGTATGTCGAGTCCTTATTTCCCCTATTGGGTGGGATCGTAAGTTGAATTGTTCGCAAGTAGGGTCGTTCGTAAGTCGAGACCCCGCTGTAATAATTTCTGAAGCTTTCTGCACATTGAAGAGAAAAATCCTGGGCAGTGTATATATTCCAAGGTACAATTTTAATTGTATGTGATGCTTCTGCTCTTGCAATTATGGGCAATGAAAGAAAGGTACTGTAGCATATTTTGGATTGCCTGAATTTGTCTTGTGGCATGGATGGGTGTGTGTTTATGTCATCCCATTTTTTCTGATGTATTGAATTACTGACTTCTGAATGGTCCTATCATTAACAGCCCTGCTGAGATCAATTTAGGAAAAGTGTTCCTCTTTTCCTATTAGTTTAAGCTTCTCCTTACTTGATTGTCCTTTCCAACGAGTCTTGGATTGTAGAGCTTCAAAAGTGGGGTATGTTGCAAGGAATGAGCAAGATTTCTTGCCTTGGTGTGACCTTAATAAATATGTTTGTTAAGAAGTAGGTGGAAAGACAAGCATGGCTAATATTGAAGGACAGTGTGCTGGTGCCTAATACATTAGAGCAATTGTTCAAGAATAATTCATCTATGCAAAGATTACCTCTGCAAGGCTGCCAAGGTCACTGAGACTTTGCATTATCTGCTGCATAAATGCTACTTGTGTATTTTAAAGAGTAGCCTTCACTTGCCTGCGTAGTTGTTTGGAGCACATTTAGGTATTGTATAGGTATTTGTTTGTTTCTGTATAGGTATTTGTTTGTTTTACTGTATTATTAATGTAATTGCGTATTTTTACTACATTGTTATCAGAATTGTATGAGACAGTATTTTCAAACAGTTTCTGGAGAAGTCTAATTAAACAAGCTCCATTCTTCCTGATCCAGACAACCCCATCTTAACTTTTTTAATTCAAGAAAAATGGCAAATCACAGTGTTTTTGGTCTGATGTCATGCCTAGCTATGTAAACTGAAACCAGGATATAGATTAAAGATGACATCTTTGTTGGTTTTGTATTTTATTTTATACATTGTGAACCTGTGAAATTCATCCTGAACTCAAGGACATGAGGAGGGGGAAACATTATGTAACATAAGAGTTAGAATATTTTTGTTGAGCCTTAAAAAGAAAATTCATGATTGGCCTTAGGAGGAAGGGTGAGCTGGAAGATCTCCCAGGGTGCTGAGTTGAAGCAGTATTGTGTGACAAGCTGGGTCCAGTGGGTGTTTTTTGTTGTTGTTGTTGTTGTTGTTGTTGTTGTTGTTGTTATTGTTGTTGTTGTTTAGGTTTGCTGGTTGTGCTAACTGCTACAGAATAAATAAATAAATAAATAAAATGTGATAATTGTGCTGTGTCATGTAGTATACTGCTACTGCTGAGAATGTGGCTTTTTGAGTTTTAGCCTGTGCATAGTGTAGCATTTTGTAGCACCATTCCTGGGAAGTCATGGTGCTACAGTATGCGCAAGTCAGCATCCAAAAAGTGGTTAAAAGGAGCATCATTCTCAGTGGATAGTCCACCTTAAAAAGCCATCTATGACATATGTTTCTTTGGGATGCTAAAACTAGAGCAGGAATCATCTGAAGACAGCATAGCAAACGAGAGGTGGATTACCCTGGGCCCTTTTTGTTTTGAGAGGAAAGCCTTGGTGTAATATAGCTGTGACAACACTGCTGTACTTTTCAAGTCTGCACAAGTCAAACAATTTGGTAAGATTGCAGAGCTTTGAATCTACCTAGCAGGGAGCAGGGACTGGGGCGATTCATCCAGGCAAAGGGCCTTCTGCCTCAGTTCCTGTACCAATTGGCTTCTGCCCTAATTCTCTCACTTTGTTCTCGATCTTTTGTTTACATTTTCATAAAAAGAGAAAATGTATTAAAGTGTAAGATGACACTCAACAAGTAATTATGGCATAATGAGGCCTCTCCTCAATTGTTCTGAAGTAAGTATTGAACAAAATAATATGTTAAACAGAAAAGATGCTAATTTAAGGCTTAAGTGATTGTTTAAAGCATTGGTGTGCATTCATTTTGATAAATAATAGGTTGAATAAATTATTTTTGCTTGTTTCCTGTTAAGATTAGCTGGCTCTAAAGTATATTCTAGGGAGGCTAGAAGGCAGGCATTGCTTATTGCTATGCCTCCAACTTGACTAGGAGAATCTAAATCCAATACTGGCTGAAATCCTGTTGTGCAGTTGTGCAAATAGGATAAATTTGATAAGGCAGTTTCTAAGTGTAAAGAAATCCCTATGGTCCTTACCTGTTGCATGGTGAATCATAGGATTCAGTATGCAACAGATAACATGTATGGCGATATCCTAACATATGGCAGTTTGCTTCCAAAAGTAAAATTATTTGTGTAAGTGTACAACAGGATCTCAACCAACATCTTGCTTTGTGTTTGGGCAGCAACAGAAAAAAAAAAGGCAGGTTTAGGATTGGCCCAAGCCAAGTAGTCCCGATTACAGAATTTCATTTTGTGTATGTTATGTATGTATATATTTTGTAATGTAAGAAGGAACAGGGGAGGCTGTAAGGAGAGATAGGGTCCCATAGGGAAACAGTTAAAGGAGTGAGTGAGGGAGTGAACATCTGATTAGATTTCTGGGCAAGGTGTCCTTGGAGAGTAATCTTCTGTGGCAGTTACTGTAGGCAAGGAGTGACATGAGGCCAGGTCTTCAGGGAGGAACCTGACCGAGTAATAGGGACAGCAAAGAGATTCAAGTTCTCCAAACTTCCAGAGTGGAATTTTAAGTAGCTATAGACTTCTGAATGAGAATACTACCCAAATAATCCATTCTCTGTCAGGGCAGTGGAAGGCACTTTGACAATGGGGAATGAGAAAAAGAACATCCCTTGGCAGTAGATAGATAGGTATAGTAATTCCGGGGTTCTGTAGTGTGGAGATTTCCAGATCTTAACTGATTGCTCATCACTTGCATTTCTTGCTCCAAACTGATAAATATCCCAACACTGATTTTTGAGGTGATATGTATTTTGAGTTGCTGCTTTTGTATCTGCAAGGGTGTATGGTCATAGGGCATTCTGAAAGGGGGGGAAGGGTTTGTGTCACTGAATATTGCACACTTTAGATGACAGTGTGCTTCTCGGCATTCCTGCAGGTCTCAGTAATATAGTCATCTGAAATATTCAGCATGTGCCAAATGATTTGGAGACTGCCTTTGTATTATGTCCGTGCATTACCTGGCAAGGCTGAGGAACATTTAAACTCCCTGCATGACAATCTGTTAAGCTCACCACATGACAATCTGTACATGATTAGTTAATGTGCACAGATGACAAGGAAATGGAAAAGAGATTTGTGAACCCTTGGGATAAAGGGACGTTGTTCTCCAACATAGATTGTGGGGAAGTCCATTGTAATATATATTTATTCAGCCTGCTTCCATCTTCTGGGCTACAGGTCTGCACCATGAGAGTGCTGGTAAAGTTACATATGTGATCTAAGAAAACACAGAAGGCTTGAACAGTTACATTATTTCTAATATTTATTCTTGTTTTTTGAAATTCTGGTGTGGGTTTTTGTGTCTCATTTGGTACTTATCCAACTGAAATATCCACTCTTGTTGAGTTGTACATGTAGATGTTTTGTTTGATATTTTCATTGCTTGAGTGGAGCAGGATAGTAACTGAGTTGCAAGCATTATTAACAGGAGAGGTGCAAACAACTAAAATTGTTGACAAAAAGTGGAAGAGGACCTCATGACCCTGGCATAAAATAATTAAAACAACACTGCTGATAGACATCTTGCACTTTTAACAAAGCATGTAAAGTTAGCTTGGTTAGAAAAACCTCTACATTGACTCATTCATTATTTAATCTTATTTTACTTTGTACAGAGATGCTTTCTGGCCTAGTGTGAGGCTTCACACAGCCAATTACCGCAAGGTGTTTAGTTCATTTATTATTTAAAGCACAAATCTTGTACAGGTTGTCCATTGATGACCCTGTGAGGAGTCTATAGTAAATGCCTTTCATCACTGTTGCCTGACTCTTTCACATGGACTGCCTGCTGAGCTAAGCAGGCCAGAACAAGTGTTAGGTTTGTGAGATATTAGGAATATAAGCAGTTTAACTGGCTGTGTACACAGCAGAAATTCCAGGGTTAGAAAGAATTGGAAGGATATTGTCTAGATCAGTCAGTTATTATTCTTTCAGTGTTACTTTAAATCGTATTCAACATTATACATCTATACACTAAAATACGGTGCTTTAGAGATTTCTTTTTAAAAAAGGTCCCCATAGATTTTCGCACTGCTTAGCCAAGTCATTTTCTAGCACATAGGCAGGATCTAGCGTGATGTACAGTTCCATCTTCATTTGAAGGTTGTTCCTTCAATTCATAAAACCTATCCTGACATGTGGGGGGCTTTACCAGCAAGGTGCTCTCTGGATAACTGGGAAACAGACTTGCTTAAGCAATGCACCGATTGGAACTGATGAGTTTATATGCCATTAACAGTGTCTACCCCACACTGCAAGTGCCAAGTATTTAACTGGGGACTGGTACTAATTTCAGAGCTAATACTGAGCTGTTCCACATCAGTGCTTTCAGCAGGTGGCTGAAACTGACAGTGTAAAGGGGGAAAAAGTGAGGAGAAATTACCATTGTAGTATAGAATTTCTCTGATTGAATTGACTGATTATACTGTCAAAGGGGCATTAGGAAACTAGAGGTGCTTATGAGAAGGGGAAATAAATGACAAGGTTTTTTTTTTAAAAAAAAGCAATCACATGATGGTTTAGCACAGCCAAATATTTCAAAAGGATGATAAGGTGGTGTGGTAAAGATTTTGAAATCCAGCTCTTGTGAAAACTGAGCATTCTCGTGATTTCTCCCTTTAATAGCTTATATTATGATGTCCTTGTACTTCCTATCCTACTGCAATTAACATTTAAATGATTCCATGTTGTACTGAAGATAATGGAAATCTCTTTCCCCACCTTTTATTTCTAGACACAGACACATGTGATACACCAGCAAGAGAATGATTGCAGATATTGAGAAACCATATTTGCTAGTGTTCTCGAGGTTTTAAAGAAATGTTTTTAAATTAGAGCTATGACTGAGATGACCCAAGGCAATTCAGGTACTGGCCCTATAGTGCTAAAATATTACCGTAACTTTTATTTCCTTTACATTTACAAAAAGCAGATTAATCCAGTACAATGAATTTAGCAATGTATAAAAATAACTAGCACATTGATTGAAAAGAAATATAGTGATGTAGGCAATCTAATGTACCTAATATTTCAGTGCAAATGATTGAGTACATACAGTTAGAAAGTAGACCCATTGAAATCAATGAAACTTCCATAATGAAATCAATCATTGGGCCTGGTTATTTCATTGGGTTTGTTCTTTCTAAGAATAACTGAATCTGGATAGTTTCCAGAGGCTAGCCGTATTAGTTTGTTGCAGCCAAAGCAACAGACTTGCATTACCTTAAAGACTAACACATTTTATTTACCATATGCTTTTATGGATTGCAGCCCAGTGCCTTCTGAGGTGTCACCCTGTGAATCAGATGAGGTAGGCTACAGTCCTCAGAAACTTAAGCCAAATAAAATGTGTTAATTTTAAGGTGCCATAAGACTGTTGTTTTAGCTATACCATAATTATTTTTAAAAGTTTTAATAGAAACCATTTCATTTGTGTTTATATATGTCACCTTGTAAATCAGAACTTCCATCTTAGATGTTTTTTTCTGTACCTGGGAGCTATTCTGGCATTTAATTTGTACTTAACTGTATTCTCTCCTTAAGTATCATACTATTTATCTAGGGCTGCAGGCCCGCATGCACTTAAATGTCTTATACTATATATTCCCTTTTGAACTCCTTAGTTAAAAATAATAAGAGTAGATTTCACAGCGATTGTCTGTCTTCCCTTTTAACATGTGCATCCTTCAGACAAGTAATACTTTAAGGTACACAAGGATCTTATATTTGAAAGCCAACATAGTGTAGTGGATGGAATATCACACTGGGAATCAAGAGACCTGGATTTATATCCCCAATGAACCATGGAAACTCTTGGGTGTGGTAGTGGTGGCACTGGTAGAAACACCCCTTAAACATCTCATGTACAGTGCAGTACTTTGTAAATACAACCAGGGTTCCTGTAACTCAACGCCAACTTGATAGTACATAACACACACAAGGATCTTACATCCAGCAAGACTTCTTTGACAAAATGGCATGTCTCCACTTTTAACCTGAGAGGTAGCACAGACTACTAAATGCTCCTTAATGCAACCCACACTCATTTGCATTTTTGATACAGGCTTGTGGGTTTTTACATTTGGAGAAAGAGAAACCCTTCTCCACAGAATTTCCTTTGAAGTCCTTAACAAGCAGAATATCATGTTACATATGCCCAGTTGGTGAAACCAATTCTTAGGCTGGGCAAGAGAATGATATCAATTTGCAATTCAGTATATTTATTAAAGATCCAAGCTGAGAGCAATTCATAAATATTTGCTTTTAAAATAAAATAAACATGAATATGAGCTAATTTAAAGTAATCAGAAGCCAGACAAAAATTTATCAATACAGGCTACAAGCTGGAAGAATGATTAGCCTCCTAGGTTCCAGGCCTGGCTTAGGGTGAGACAATACGTTTCAGATGCCAGTCCATTAGAGACTGAAATCCTTTAGTGCTCCAGAGAAATCTCTCTGACACTGCTTTGTGGTGGAGCACCTTTTTTAAAAAAATTGAACAATCATATTTGTAAACAAAGCTTGTGCTTACCTGACAGTGACTATAATCACAAAACAACCTAATTTGCAAAGTGAAGAATATGAAAAGCTCCTACTGTGGCAATCAGATATTCTTAGAAACCTCTCTTCTAATCATGAGATAGCCATTATAGACAGTATATTTCATATTTTTTTTATAATCTATAAAATGCATCTTTTGTATAATGTATATTTTGATCCTTAATCTTGTTTTTATGCTTTGCCTGCCACTAGGCAAAAAGAAAAGCCCAAAACACCCAATGGATTTCTGTTAGGGTTGGGCAGCTTTGTCAGAGAGAACTTCAAATCGCTGAATTATGTAGTCTGAGAGGAACTGGTTATGTATTCTCCTGTTGTTGATTTCTGGGATGCCTGTTATCATAAGCTCTGTCATAGGGTGGGAAGGGACAGAAGGCAAAAGCTGTCTTGATATATGCAGTTATATAAATAGTAGCTATTTCACAGTACATGTCCAGTGTCCTTCTAACTTGTTCACAGTTGGACCATCAGCTAAAAAAACTTTTGGAGGTCACTGATTCAGAGGATCACCATAAATCAGAAGCAAGTTGATGACACATAACAGCAACAGTGATGTCCCCAGTCTTCCCCTTTCAGATCCTGATTTTAAGTATTGGGAAGGCAGTCTTGGAATAGAACTGAATCAAGTTCATGAAAAGAAGCAACTCCAAAAATGTTTCCGAAACTACTAATAATTATTATAATAAGGTTGTGCCATTAAATCAGTTCTGACTTATGATGATCCTTTCCATGGTTTTCTAGGTAGAGAATATTCAGAAGTGGCTTACCATTGCTTTCTTCTGGGACTGTGCAGCTTGCCCAAGACTACATAAGCTGGCTTTTCTTCCAGGAGGCACAGCATAGAATCGAACTCACAACTTCTGGCTCCTCAGCCAGATACCTAAACCATTGAGCAATCAGGATTAAACATTTTTCCCTTGAATACATTTATATTTGTTTATAGAAATATCTCCATTTTGCATAATTTGGAATGGCAGTATCAGAAAATGCCTTCACCTTTGCTAAAAAATTTAAATTTCTTTTCCAAGCTTTGGAACAAATACCTAATATTTTAAAAAAGATGTTTCCAATGCCAAGCTATCACTTGCTGTGTTTCAGCCTGTAGCCATTTTCATGTCTTACTTTTGAACTCCTGCTATAAGGATTTAAAAATCCGCTGACACCACCTTAGCCATAACATGAATGTCACTATCATGGTGCTAATGATAAATGGCATACATTTTAAAACATTTAAAATAATCATAGCTTTAAAGTGAAGCACATCTGGCTAATATTAATGGTGTAGGAACTGCCCAGTGTGGATCTAAATTATCAACAGTACAGAGATGGCACGAGATAAATTGCATAATAAATCACTCTACATATTGTAATTTTTTTTACTTAGAAAAAGATATCTATGCTTCCTGTTTATGCAACATGTCAGCTCTTTAAAAAAGATGAATCGTTCTGTTTTTAGATTTATTTGAAAAGAATGCAAGTTGAGCACTCTGCAGTATTGGATACTGGCATTTACAAAACATCTAAGTACATGTATTTTCCGGCAAGAAAGCTTTGTTGTTATTGGATCATCTTTTAATATTCTGGGTTATAGTCCACTGAGAAGGTATCCTGTGCATGTTCCACTGAATAAATGGAGGCTATGCAAGAGTCCTTATGAAGATCAGCTATGTTTTGACTCTTGACTATTAATTTAATAAGAGATAGAAATAATTTCAACAGAAAAAGAAAAGCAAACAGAACTTCAGAATATCGTCTTTCAGGTCGGTTTGTTTGTTTTTGTGTGGTTTTTTTTTTTGTAAACTTACCATTGTAGTACACCTCTCCCATTGTAAAAATCTTTTTTTTTTCATTCCATCAACTAGCAGTTCTGAGTTCTTGCCTCTTATACATTGCTTTACCACTGCTTTTACTGTGCTATTATCTTCCTAGCAGTTAATGAAAATATGTGGGAAGAAGTGGAAAGATGCAGGATCAGGGCTGCAAAGAGGGTTAGTTTAGGCCTAGACTACAGTGTATGCTTGGGTTATGTGATTATCCCCTTCAATCACATCAACAAAAAGTTTTCATCAGCACATCATCACAATTTTGATTTGTCATTACATTTCAGCAAGAATTGCTTTTTCCTGTACTTAAAAGCCGTAACAGTACATTGGAAGGTACGTCGACACATACAGTATTAAACAAAGTGCCACATACTGTAATGGCTACTAATTTATCTTGTGCTATGATACTGAGTCGCAGAGTTGCAGATGCACAGAGAAGAAAGGAATGCATGTGGAGTAATACACTGACATGAGAGACATCTACGATTCAGCTATTGCTATAAAAAACATTTCTCAGCCAACTCCTATGTATTTGGCTGATGGTTTATTATCAGGACTCAGTCAGAGTGCTGGTTGTGACTTATAAAGTCCTGCAGTTTGAGTCTAGTTGTCTGAAGGATAGTAACTCACTGTATGAGCCTTCTCGGCTCTAAGATCTTTAAGGGAGTCCTCAAACCCACTACATTCACGGGCATGTCTTGTGGTAAGGCAAGAGAGGACCTTCTCTGTGGCTGCTCCCAGGTTAGAAATATCTTCCCCCCAGGAGACTAGGTTGGCCTCTTCCCTCTTGTCCATGCAGCAACAGAAGAAGACTTTCTTTTTTAGACAGGCTGGACAATTTTAAACCTTCTATGCTGGACACTATTATAATTTTATGTTTGTGTTTAATGTATTTAAGGTGCTTTTGATAGCTTTTACTACAGTGGTACCTCGCTTAACGATTGCCCCACATTACGACGAATCCGCAATTGCAATCACAAAATGATGGTCTAAATGGGGGAATTTCGCTTTGCGATGATCGGTTCCATGCTTCGGGAACCGATTCTTTGCAAAATGATGTTTTTTAAACAGCTGATCGGTGGCTTCAAAATGCCCACCGGCTTTCAAAATGTCCCCCCGCTGTTTTCTAGGGACGGATTCCTTGCTATACAGGCAGCGAAAATGGCCGCCGTATGGAGGATCTTCGCTGGACGGTGAGATTTTACCCCATTGGAATGCATTGAACGGGTTTCAGTGCGTTTCAATGGGGTTTTTATTTTCGCTTTACAGTGTTTTCGCTTAACGGCGATTTTCCTGGAACGGATTATCGTCATTAAGTGAGGCACCAGTGTAATTGTTTTAATAATGTTATTTGTTTCTGTTAGAATGTTATGCCAGTTTTGTGTATAAAATCATGTTTTAATTTCTTTAGGTTTGGATTGTGTAGTGTAATGTATGTTTATTAATAAAGTTTTTAAAAATTAAAAAGAATGCTATACCAGTAAAATTAAGCTTTGTACATATGATGTTAAGTGTTTTGATATGACCCATTCTAATACCAGAACTGCAAATGCCAACTTTTCTCTGTACAGCAGATGCCCCTGTCATGTAATAAGTATTTGATAAACACAGTAATTCTTTAAAGTATTGCATCTGTATCAATAGTGTAGTCGATTCTTTCTCAGTTGTGTGTCTTTGCTATCTATGTATTGTGAGGGTACTTTCAGGGAAAAAGAAAAGCCCTTACTATATCCAAATATAAAATAATATAAAAGCAAAGTTGGCAAAATAAACAGGAGAAACATGACATACCAAAGCTTAAAAGACATGGGGAAATGAAATGCTATTCCATGGTGCCAAAATGGTGTCAAAGTAGGTGCTCCGACAGCATCCCTTCCATCTTTCATTGGAATACTGTGTCTCTATGATGATAACCTGATTTCTTACCATTTCACCACTGATATTTCGTTCTTGAATTGCTTCAACCTGCCCTTCCACTGTGGCGCAAGATGTTCCCAGAGGTTTCTGATGCAGGAGTAACTTCAATAAAGCTACTGTGTATATGCAAGTATGGACTGGATTGCAGTCTAAATTAAAGATTTAGCTGAAAAGCTAGTGTGCCAGTGTAAATACCGGTAGGATTTCAGGCCCATTATTCAGAGCTTTTCAAATAAGACATCATAAACACCATGGTTAAATGAAAGGACATAGTTTCAAATACTCTTGGCAGCAGTAAAGAGATAGCGATTCCTTAATTCCATTACATTTTCTAGACAGAGAGTATGATATGAATGCTTTTTTTAAACTGCATCTCTTGAGATTTTGATTTTGAATAATTGTAAATATATAAGCAAATCTCAGTGCAATCTCTATTTCAAGGATTAATTTGAAGTTATATATCACAGCATTCTAAGATTTTCCTCTATAAATGGATTTTAAAGAAGTGATTTATATACCCATAACATAATCCTGTTAAAAATCCTCCTAAAAAAATTGTTTCCAGTGTCTCAGTAGGATCTGCAAAAAAATGTTGGGAACGTTGATTTGTTCCTTCTGTGAGAAGGAACTGCTGGTGTGAAATGATCTTGCTGACTGATTTGCAGTATAGGAATAGAATTTTAATATTGTTTATATTTCTGGTTTTACATATATAATTGGCCAGGTGCAGAGGGTTGCAGCCTGTGCACTCTTTGAAAGTATTTTTTAACATAGTTAGCTATTATTAACCTATCAGAGTGTTAGGCTTGACTGCCTGGGAGCTGTCTGCCACTGCTACTACCCCTTGTGAACGGATGACCAAAGGGCAGTCACCTAAGCTGCACTTGTGGCCTCAGCCTGCCCACAGACTAGAAATATGAATTGTCACTCCTGGAAGCCCCTACAAACAGCAGTTCATCTTTTAAATAGGCCACTTAACCCCTGCTCCCCAATACCAGAAGTGGACATGAAGCCAGTTCCAGTTTTGAAGTATGTGATCAAGGTGGTTTTGTTTTTTTAAAACTTATTTGATGGACTGTGTAGCCTCCAGACCTGCCAAACTGGACACCGTGGTCTCATGCGTAAATGACTTTTCCTGTCACTGTTAAGGCATGTGGCATAAGCACAACTGGTTCAGATTTTCACTTGCCTTCTGTGGCCGCAGTTGCTCATTCATGTATCTCTACTTTGGGGACCAGTCTTTTCTGACCATTATAGTATTCTCTTTATGACACTAAGATGGTGTTACATGCTCCTTGCAGATAGGATGCTTACTAGAAGTGCATTACTGTTAAATTTTTTGAAAACATTTAAAATTTTAAAGGTTAATTTAAAAGCTCCCGATACCCTGCAGATTCTCAAAATGATCACCCAAACTAAACACATTTGTTGATATCCTGTTGGCGTGACTATGCATGTGGAATAGTGATGATGTCACCAGAGGAGGGCCGTTTTCTACTGCCTCACAGCTTTTTCATCCTCCATGTAATCCTTCTCATTGTGTAGAAGCTAAAGGACACAAAAGAGGAAGTCTTTTACTACTGAGAGTTTCCCTCTGTCAGTATCATAATTTGTTAGTGTCAATTTTCAGTGGCTTTTATATGATGAAAGGGATTATACAGGAGTTGGAAAAGTGCCAGACAGACAGAGGACGTTTCTCATTACAAATACTGTACATACACCCTGCTGGTGACATCATCACTCTATTACAATTGTAAGTTATGTAACAGGATTTTGACTATTAAAGAAACAGTCACTTCTATGCATTACTCAAACTCATAACATTTTCATCTCTATAATATGAAAATTACTCTGGACTGAAAAAAAATGAGAGGAGACATTAAAGAAGGAGGGATAAATCCAAATGAGTACCAAGTTTTAATTAGAAACATTTTGGCTATATGATGTCTTTTTGAAACTCTAATTAAATCCATCTATTTTGTCCTTAAAATATAAATGATTTGACTTTCAGGGTTTTCCTGATTGTAGCAAAAGATTCTTATCTCAAGAATGACCCAGACAGCTTTTTGTATGTGTGTGTTTAAAAGATCTGCTACTTCTAGAAAGGAAATAGATCTTAGAGAACAAATCACAGACAGTGCTAAATCTAATTATTAATCCCACCTGGAGTCGAGTCATTGGACTAAGATACAAAAACAAGTTCTAGCTGTGGTAACATGCTGTTTTACTATAGTTTGTTTATATGTTTATACAAGCTGCCTTGGAGACTTGATGGGAAGGTGACATACAGCGGTTTTAAATAAATATTTAAGGAGCTGTTGACATTTCCATGGACATGAATGCTGTGTAAATATTTGATTGTTCAGTTGCCTTTATTTACAGAAAGAATTCTTAATCACAATATTCATTTGTGTTAGGGAAAGAATAGTTCACTGCTTGATTAGCTTTGTGTACACCTCAAGCTGATGAGAAGTTTCTTGATTAAGAAACATGAAAATTTCAAATTGTTAAATTTCTGAGGAGGCATTAGCTTTACACCCTGTAAATATTTATTTATTTATTTATTTATTTGATTTGATTTGATTTGATTTGATTTGATTTGTATTCCGCCCATCTGGTCTGGTCGACCACTCTGGGCGGCTTCCAATAAAAGTATTTGTCATAAAAAATACAAATATTACAATTGTGACAAACCCAGACCTACTGGGATCTGTCACACAGTTACACTAAGCTGCCACCAACCATTCCCTATAATAAGTCACACAGACCAGGGATGGATTTTTAAACAATAAAAGAATAAGGTTTATTTTAAATACAAACAGGGTAAATAAAACAATCAGGTGAATAAAATAAAGTAACGTGGCTTATTCTTACACACACAAGCATACAGTTTGGTTCACCTAGAACCTTTAACTTAAAGCACAGACCCTGAACCCATCAGTTCTGGCTAACCCACAGACACCTGAACCTATCAGGTTGGTACTCTGACACACAGTAGTACCCTGTCAGACACCCAGACTCCCACAACAGCTTCTTCTTCCCCAGCTGCTGCTTCGTCCCAACCCAGTGTCTCACAGTCTGTCTCAGCATCTCCCTTCACCACACAGGCATCACATATTTATACAGTACAGCCCCTCCTCCTGATGTCCCGCCTTCCACTCCCCATAGGATGGAACTTTCCCTCCAAACCCATGACAGACAGGTAACATCAGTGCTGTTATGTAACACCTCCCCTCTTTAAAAGTTGTTTTGTAGGGGGAAAGCTAAAAGTGCTTTTCACCAAAAAAACAACCTGCATAAAATACACAACAACATTTATACATACCAGATAATACTTACATATACTTACACTCCAAGTTAACCATAGCAAATATGCATTTAAACATTTTACCATATACAGTACATCAATTTACCTTTATTAATACCAACCAAATTCAAAACCAGGTACATTTTAACTTTTTGTTTTCATTATATACATATAGTCCATGTTCTTTCGCCGTCTTCAGTCTTCAGGTCTTCTTGATAAGGCGTCAGCAACACAGTTCACTGACCCTCTGACCACCTTCACTTCAAAGTCATAGTCCTGTAGGTTTAAAGCCCACCTCATAAGTTTGCTATTGTGGGTTTTCATTGTCTTTAACCATTGCAATGGTGAATGGTCAGTACACAGAACAAAATGTCTTCCCCAGATGTAAGGCTTGGCCTTCTGGATCGCGTAGACTATGGCCAAACACTCCTTCTCCACGGTTGCCAAATGTCTCTCACCTTTTTGAAGTTTCCTACTCAGGTAGGACACTGGATGCTGGTCACCATTCTCATCCTCTTGGCACAGAACTGCTCCTACCCCGCTGTTAGACGCGTCGGTGTAGATGATAAACTCCCGGTCGAAGTCTGGAGCACGCAGGACAGGATAGTTGATTAACGCCTCCTTCAACCTCTGGAACGCCGCCTCACAGTCGCCGGTCCACGGGATGCGGTCATCAGCCTTCTTCCTCGTCAGATCGGTCAGCGGAGCCGCAATCTCGCTAAACCTCGGGATGAACTTTCTGTAGTAGCCCACCAACCCAAGAAATGATTTGACCTTTTTCTTGGTGTTGGGTCTAGGCCAATCACGAACTGCTTCTATTTTGGCCTCCAGGGGTTTTATCATTCCTCCCCCTACCATGTGACCCAAGTATTTTATTTCTGGGCTACCCAGCTGACACTTGCTGGCCTTTACTGTTAGCCCTGCTGCACTTAACCTCTGCAGCACTAACTCCAGGTGTATCAGGTGATCTTCCCAGGTATTACTGAAGATCCCTATGTCGTCAATGTAGGCCACTGTAAAGTCATTGAGCCCTGCCAAGGTCTGGTCCATCAGCCTTTGGAATGTGGCTGGTGCATTCCTGAGACCAAAGCTCAGGACTCGAAACTCATAGAGACCAAAAGGGCTGCAAAAGGCAGTCTTTTCTTGATCCCTGGGATCAATTCTTAATTGCCAATATCCCTTTACCAGGTCCAATGATGAGATGAACCGACAACCCCCTATGGTTTCAATCAGGTTGTCTAGCCTGGGCATTGGGTAGGCATCAGGAGTGGTTACACGGTTTAACTTCCTGTAATCAACACAAAACCTAATGCTCCCATCAGGCTTGTCCACAAGGACTATCGGAGAGGACCAAGGACTAGAAGATGGGACGATTATGTTCTCCCTCAGCATTTCGTCCAACTCCTTCCGCACCTTGTCCCTATAGGGTCCCGTTACTCGGTATGGGGATACTGCCTGCGGGGGTGCATCCCCTGTGTGGATCCGATGCATCACTCCCTTCACTATCCCCGGCTTGTTGGAAAACACCTGTTGATATTTATTAAGCAGCATTTTTAGTTCTTGCTGCTGGTCTTGGGTGAGTGCAGGACTGATCTTTACCTCCTCTGGGTTGTATTTTACTTCCCCTCTACCCTCCCAGAAGGGTAATTCCGCTTCCTCACTCTCAGCTGCTTTTATCGCGAATAAAACCCTCTGTTCCCCTCTGTAGTAGGGTTTTAGGGCATTCACGTGAACCACCCTCCTTGCTTGGTTCTCCTCTTGCTCTATTAGGTAGTTCAGGTCTGACATCTTGGAAATGACCCTATATGGTCCTGCCCATTTGAGCTGCAGCTTATTCTCTCTGCAGGGCCTAAGCCAAAGCACCTCCTCCCCTGGGTCAAAGTGCCTCTCTCTAGCTTTGCGGTCATACCATGTTTTCTGTTTGACCTTCTGCGCTTGCAGGTTTTCTGCTGCCAGCTCTAGATTTCGCTTTAGGTCATTCATCAAGGTGTCTATGTAAGTCACAACGTCTTGTGGGTCATCCTGGGTGATCTGCTCCCAATTTTGTTTTATCAAATCAAGGGGCCCTTTCACCCGTCTCCCAAATAGAAGTTCAAATGGACTAAACCCGGTACTGGCTTGTGGCACTGATCGATAAGCAAACAAAAGGGGTTGCAGCTTCTGGTCCCAATTGTTTGGATTCTCTGCCAAGTAAGCCCTAATCATGCGCATTAGAGTCCCATTGAACTTCTCAGTTAACCCATTGCTTTCAGGATGATAAGCAGTGGTTTCCTTGTGCTTAATTCCACAGATCTGCCATAAGCGTTTCATGAGCTTTGATGTGAACGATGCGCCCAAATCTGTGATTATCTCTGAGGCAAATCCCATCCTGGACATATACCCCACCAAAGCATCGGCCACTGTGTTAGTTTCAATGTTAGTCAGGGGTATGGCTTCAGGATACCTTGTGGCATGGTCCACAATTGTTAGGATGAACCTGTTCCCCCTCTTTGTGGCCTTGGGCAAAGGTCCCACAATATCCACCCCTATGCATTTGAACGGAGTGTCAATCACAGGCAAAGGGCACAACTTTGCTTTAGTCCTGTCGCGGTTATTCCCCTGCCTTTGACACACATCACATTGTTTACAGAACTCCCTGATCTGCTTCCCTATGTCAGGCCAGTAGAAATTCTGTGTGATTCTCTGCTGTGTTTTGTTCACTCCTAAGTGTGCAGCAAACATGTCAGAGTGCCCCCTTTGTAAGATCATGGGGCGATACTTTTCAGGTACCACCAGCTGACTTCTGATCCCATCTCCCCCTTTTGAGATATTCCTCAGGGTTTCTCTATATAAAATCCCCTTTTTCTCCAGAAATCTCACTGGGGTCTCAGGTGTTAGCTGGGCGTCAGTCACCTGTTCAAAACACTTTTGGAGAGTGGCGTCTGCCTTTTGCTCCTGTCCAAATCTGCTGTCTGTGGTTAAGGTTTCCACCACAGCTTCTGAACTTCCCCCACCTGCTTCCGTCTCTGGCTCATCATTACCCCCCTGAACTGTCCCTGTGGTGGCTTGTGAGCGTGTAATCACTAGCACCCGTTTCACATGTTCAGCCAGGTCATTTCCCACGAGCACGGCTGCTGGCAGAGTCGATGAAATCGCTATCCGCCAATCTCCCCTCCAGCCTTGAAAGTTGACAGGTACCTCTGCTACTGGCAGAGAGATTATCTGCCCCTCAATCCCTGCCACCTTCATGCTCTCATTTGGGATTATAAACTCCCTAGGGATGATATCTGGATGGCATAGGGTTACTTGGGAACAAGTGTCCCGCAGCCCCCTATACTGACGGTCAAGTATTCCTACGTCCACCCCTGCTGTCTCAAACAACTGAGAATCTGTTTTTATCAGCAAGCAGCGCTTTACCTCCAGAAGAGGACCATTTTCCTCAGCCTGATCAGCAGAGGCAGCTGTCCCAGACTGAGTAGCCATGGCAACAGGCTCCCTCTGTGACACTGAGCCTTGCTCTTTCTGGACACAGAACACAGCTTTTGGCTTGGTCCCACTAGAATTCTGAGGCACCATTCCTTTTAGCTGCTTTAATTTTTCACACTCTGAGATTAGATGACCCTTTCCCTGACAGAAATAACATTTTCTAGTGTATTTGGATTCTCTCTCCTCTTGTTTCGGTTTTCCCTCCAAATTCTGAGGGCTTGGTTTCATGCCTGAGGGCTTCCCTTCACCATGGGCCCCTCCCCCTTGCTGGCTTTTCCCTGGTCCCTGAGAGTACTTGCTGTAGGTTTCTTTGGGTTTACCTACAGATTTCCCCTCACCCAAGGGCTTTCTTATTTGGGAGATAAAATCTGCGATCTCTGCGGCTGCTGCCACAGATTTCGGTTTCCTTTCCCTCACCTGGAATTTCAATTCCCCCTGCAGGACTGAATAGAACTGTTCCAGGGCTATCAAGTCTTTAAGCTGCTCATATGTCTCTATTCCCTCCTGCGATAGCCATTTCTCAAGCAGCCTCACCAATTGGGCCCCCACTTGGGTAAAAGTCTGTTCTGGTTTTTTAGTGAGGGACCTGAATCTTTGTCTCAGCTGCTCTGCATTTATCCCATGTCTTGCAAACACCAGTTTTTTAAACTCTGCAAAATCTTTCATCAATTCCTCAGGCATCTCGGCATAAACCTCAGCCAGGCTACCACTGATTAAAGACCGCATGATGGTCATCTTCTCAGTTTCCCTTACTGAGAAGTCCACAAACGCTCTTTCCACTAAGGAAAAGAACACCTCAGGACAATCTCCCTTGTGGTACACAGGGAATTTCTTCAGGTCAGCCTTGGACAGTTGGCCTCCCTCAGAATCCCTATTATTATTATTGTTCTGGTTCATCAGTTCCAGTTTTCTTAATTCAAACGCCATTTTCTCTCTCTCCAATGCCAATTCAAATTGTCTCTGTTTCTCCCTTTCCCTTTGTTCCATTTCAAATTGCCTTTCCCTTTCCTCCCTTCTTTCTCTCTCTAATCTTTCCTCCATTTCCCTCACCCTCAGCTCATGCTGTTGGGCTAGGAGTATTTTTCTGAGTTCTGGGTCCTGCTCTCCTGTGCTGTCACCTTGCACTGAGCCAAATTCCTCCTCAGAACCTTGGTCAATCTGGGGGTCTTTCACTTCACTCATTTCTGCTACTTGGCTCCGAGTCAAGGGCATAACCCCCCCCTCAGAACAGGCTGCTTTAAAAAGTCAAGCCTCAAAATAAAACGACCACTTTTTTCCTTTTTGCCTCAGAACCAGCTCTCCCCAGAGATTGCTGCTGTTCTTCAGCACTAAATTTGCAACAGTATCGAGTCAGAGCCTACCCCCCTCTGCTGGGCCTCTCAGCTGGCAAGCTAGCTCACTGTTGCTACGCAGTTTTGCCTCAGCGTTTTCCCGCCAAAATCAGGCTGCCTCAGAGCACCTTAATCTAAGTCTCCCCAGTTGGCACGTTCTTCTACTAGTGCACCTCCCCGTGAGGTACACCTAGAAGATTACCTACGCGCCTCAGACTGTCCCTGACTAGACCCCCCTTGCTCTGGGCACACCTGCCAAGGCTTTGCTGGACCGCTGGACAACTGGACCAGTCGTATCCCACACGCTGGACACCAATCAATGTGACAAACCCAGACCTACTGGGATATGTCACACAGTTACACTAAGCTGCCACCAACCATTCCCTATAATAAGTCACACAGACCAGGGATGGATTTTTAAACAATAAAAGAATAAGGTTTATTTTAAATACAAACAGGGTAAATAAAACAATCAGGTGAATAAAATAAAGTAACGTGGCTTATTCTTACACACACAAGCATACAGTTTGGTTCACCTAGAACCTTTAACTTAAAGCACAGACCCTGAACCCATCAGTTCTGGCTAACCCACAGACACCTGAACCTATCAGGTTGGTACTCTGACACACAGTAGTACCCTGTCAGACACCCAGACTCCCACAACAGCTTCTTCTTCCCCAGCTGCTGCTTCGTCCCAACCCAGTGTCTCACAGTCTGTCTCAGCATCTCCCTTCACCACACAGGCATCACATATTTATACAGTACAGCCCCTCCTCCTGATGTCCCGCCTTCCACTCCCCATAGGATGGAACTTTCCCTCCAAACCCATGACAGACAGGTAACATCAGTGCTGTTATGTAACAACAATCAATTAGAACACATACAATAATAGAACAATAAGGAGGGGGGGAAGAGAGAGAGTTAAATATTGACCGGAGGGAAGGCCTGTATCTATAGATTCTCCAATGGCCTTTTAATTCACCTTTAAGTAATAAGATGAAGCTCGTTCCTAAAGAGAAATCTTCCTTGAATGCATGAAACTGCTACAGAATTGACCCTGTTGTGCATCAGGTTTAAATTGTGCATGCAAAATGTTGTTACTTTAATTCATTAAATTTGTTTTATTCTTGCTAGTTGGAAGTAAAAGCATTAAATGTGTTCTTCAATTTGTTGCTTTTTGTGAGTGTTGATGTGGTATCATTACATTCAAAGCACAGTGCCATACAACAAGATAATCCTTTTCATATTTTAGAGAGATCATTTTTTTCCTTTAAAAATGTGAATAAGAGGACTCTGTAAAGTACCCAGGATAACTTATGCTATCCTATACTCTGGAAGGTTCCCTGTATTTAATTTAAATTAATTCTACTTTCTTGAACTTTAAAACAATGTCCATTTTTCTAAGAACTTATTAAATATGAGAGGGAAGGCATGAACATGTGACCTCAAAGTGTATATTCTTTAAAGCTTTAAAAAAATCTGGTCTTCTACTTGAAAAGTATAAAATTTTATTTTCACTTCATAACTTCATAATTCATGAAGGCTAAATCCTAATCCCTATATTTATCTATCTTCTAGACTGTTAACTGTTCATAATAATGCACAATCATATATATATTTACTCAGAGGTAAGCACCACGGTTTTAAATGTGGCTTGCACCATAGTTAGTGGGTTTAAGAGTTCAGTCTAAAATATATGCTATAAAATTAGCCTACCCTGCGATTAACGTATATAATACAAATAAAGAATATAAGATCCGTTTTCTTGTGTCATTGTTCATGACATTATTTTCAACATTTGTGAAACATACCATAGTAAGACCAAATATTTGAAAATTAGCCGTTGCACTTCAGGATCAGGTAATTACATGCCTTACTGCCAGCTGTGAACACAACTGGTGTTTCAGTATGCACAAATGTGCTTTCCTGCAGCTGCTTACAGGGAGCTCTCTGTTTTTGTGGGTGCTCTGATCATTCATATATTTTTATTCATAGCTTGTGTACTACAGATTGTTGTTGATGAAGATGCTATTGCTGGGTCTAAGGTACATGCACTTGTGTAAATTGTTTGCAAAGCTTTTAGAAGCAACTAAAATTAATTCTAAATAAATGGAACAGAACAGAACAGAAAAGAAAAAGTAGATCTAGTATAAATTTCTATATGACCTGCTTTATCTGTTTTGGTAGATATGGTATGAAGGCTGCCAGAATCTAATGGTAGAGGTGTTTTTGCTTCCTAAGAGTAGTGCTGTGACACTACCGGGAGTGGGACAATAAATAAATAAATAAATAAATAAATAAATAAATAAATAAATAAATATGCACGAAATGTGACATTCTGAAACAACATTTTATAGTTTAAAATCGAAGCAACGCAAATGCTCCTGCATATCAAGTCAATGTAAAAACTGACTGAATGGTAACATGAAGAATAAAGTGAACTTTTCTAGAATCTCCCAAGCCTGATGAGCTGTAACTATTTCTGCTTTCCCTGTCTACAGGGAGTCCAACAATGTTTCAAAAAGGAAGGAAATTAATTGTTGTTGACCTGAGGTGAGGTTTCTTGACATGAGCAATCATACCGCAATTTCAAATTTTGGAGTGAGATGTCCACCCCGGCTTGGTCCACACAACTGATGTATTATAGTAAATTATTTATTTATTTTTCTGGCTTTTACCCTGCCCATCTAGAGTCAATGAATCTACTCTAGGCAGCTTACATTCCGAATATAAAACAAAATTTAAAACACACAATATGACACAACATAGGGATAAGCAAAGTCCAAGATGGTAAGACATGGGGAATTAAGAAATGGAAAGGGGGGAAGGCCTTCAGGCTAAAATTGTGACTTCAGGTTATTATACAGGCCCTCACCTTCCTGCAATAATTTGTAGATATACAGAGAATATTATCTGAGCAAAGTTTGCAGTGGGAAGGTCACATTTTGAATCAACCTCTGGTTGTACATCATGTTCAAATATCAGAGTGTTACTACTACTTAAGTAGTGACTTTACCACTTGGTAACTGTGCTATACATGTTTTGTGTTGAAAATTAAATCTGCATGCTTATGTCATGTTGATATCCCTTTGTTTTGCTGTATTTTAATAAATAAAGTATGTCATCCATCTTTTTCCTTTGGTTGCTAAAAAAATCTTCACTGAGGCTTTACTAATCTATAAAGTTAGGTAACGGTAAAGGTTCCTCTTGAAATTTAGTCCATCCGTGTCCGACTCTAGGGCGCAGTGCTCATCCCCATTTCCAAGCCGTAGAGCCAGGGTTTTGTCTGAAGACAGTTTCTGTGGTCACTTGGCCAGCGTGACTAGACACAGAACACTGTTATCTTCCCACTGAGGTGGTACCTATTTATCTACTTGCATTTGCATGCTTTCGAATGGCTAGGTTGGCAGGATCTGGGACAAGCGACGGGAGGTCACTTCGTCACGTGGATTTGATCTTATGATGGCTGGTCTTCCAACCTTGCAGCAGAGAGGCTTCTGTGGTTTAACCCACAGCGCCACCACATCCCTACAATAAAAGTTATCAGTGTTTAATCAATTTATATAATTAAAAGGCACATTGTTCATCATTTAAAAAAATAATAATTGGCAGCCTCTTGTATGACATGCAGAAATGTTATGATGCACTTCACATTTTTGGGGAAGGCTAAGATTACTAACCAGTGTCTCCTACTGAGGGCGTGATCCCACTGATTCCTCCACTGCGGGGATAGGCTGGTTGCTAGCAATCAGATGATGCAATTGCTAGAATAAGCCTGACCCTCTCCAGAGTTCTTTCCTTTTTCAGTTTCCCAATATTATTAAGTGACTTAAAAAGACAGCTTCATACTTAACAATATTGGGAAACTGAGTACTTCTGCTTTGGAGGTGCAGAGAAAGGAAGTGTAATTTTTAAAAAAAGGATTTAATTGTGATAGCCCTGATAAGTTATACCAATTTTTAATTTCTTATCTTCTTCTTTTTTTTTTTTTTTTTTTTTTTTTTTTTTTTTTTTTTGAAGTGGAAGGAGACAGTTGGAGGACAAGGAAGGAGATTTTGTTGTTTTCATTTTCGTTTTCATAAGGGAGGCAAGACCATATATAGTTGCTTGAGGTGTATATGCAAGGATTCTGCCAAATGGCACACCTGACCTCTACACAACTTTTAGTGATCCTATTTAGTCCAATCCAGCCTTCTCCAATTAAGTCCATTTAGAACAGTGGTTCTTAACCTTTGTTACTCGGATGCTTTTGATCTGCAACTCCCAGAAACCCCAGTCAGGACAGCTGGTGGTGAAGGCTTCTGGGAGTTGCAGTCCAAAACTCCTGAGTAACCCAAGGTTAAGAACCAGTGATTTAGAAAAACCCTGAGACATTTATCCTTTGTATAGTAAAGCAGCTCATAGGCTCTTGCAATACACAGAAGGTTGTGTTTGGCATTGTGCTTTTTTCTTGTATGGATTGGAAGGAAGAGATGGGAATGAGTAGGCCTGATAAGGCTTGACATGCTGTCATATCCTGGATCTTCGTGCCTGGGGAACAGCACATCTCTGAGACATCCTTTCAGGTCCATAAACTGCTGCCTTTGCCCCCTTCATTAGGAGTCTACCACACATCTTCTCGTTCTTTGCGAAGTGGACTCTTCCATTTATAGCATCTTCCATGGCTAATTCTATGCTTTTTGCTGATTGCTATCCTTATTCCAGAAGCTTGGAATCACCATGCATGGAGAGGGCTTGTAACTGTTGTCCATCTTCCAGTACCTCAGAATTTTTGTCTTTGAAGAGGGCTTGATAATGATTCCATAGCTCCAAAGATAAAGCATGCTTCCTGATAGTCCTGCATCTCTGTGCCATATTCCTCCACACCCTAGCATCCTGCACTTGACATTCTTCTTTCTTCCCAGAGACATTCCTGCTCTGTTGCTCTTCTAGCACACTCTGCTCAGCTCTTTCCAGAAATGCTTCCTTTTCCATGATGAGATGAAGCAAAGAGAGGCATCAATCTTCTGTGCCTTCTCTTTCCAGCAAGGCTACTGCGTTGTATTTGCTGCAGAAGTAGCCTTATACGCCCTTAAGTCAGAAAAATAACCATGTTGCAGGTCATTGCAGCTGTTCCTTCAATGCCCATGTCTCTTATCCTATGCAGGCCATGACAGAGCACTCAAGGCCTCCATGTCAAACTTTCTCACTAAATGCTCACACAAAATGCCTGTTTACTCACCCTGTTTACAGGCTGCAATTCATAACTGCTGCTTATCCTGCCTCATCATATTTCAATTGACTCATACTTCTTAAGCAAAATAAAAGATGTATCAGTTAAAAGGTCCGATTGCCTAATCAGTGGCCTGTCATCCTGTGGGATTTGTGAAATGGTCTACAAGATTACATTCCCCAGGTTTCAGTACTGACTAGTGCACTGATCAGAGTTCACATTTAAAGAGCTAAATAATGGAATTGAAACATACTGTGGTTGGAGAAGGAAATCTCCTGGGTTATGTTTCCTGTTGCAGGTGCTAACACCACTCAAGAGATCTGAAGTAATTAAGAGCTGGACTTTCATCTTTTATCTGAAGCCACTCATATATATATTTTTTAAAACCCACAATGTGAACTGAAGCCCTGTTGAGAATTGCTTAGGTCTGTGTCAAGATGGTTGCAATCAGAAGGTAATTCTGAATGCTGGCAAAAGTGATGATTGATTTCAGCAAAATGATAAGTAGGAACCAAAACAAGTTTTAAACCTTAAACCTTGCTTTTTGCACTTTAGGATTTTCTGTTCAAATTAGAGATTTAGATTCTCCCTGATTATGGGACGCTAAGCCTCAAGATATCACTTTTCTGCTGTCACAAGTAATTTTCATATATTTCATGCTCTAATGAGTACGAATTTTGCAGGAGCAATAAATAAAAAGTTTTATATTTTATATGTATTAAATACACATACATGTCTCCAAGTGCAGTATGAGTTCATATACCTTATGGTTATAATGTTTCTGTTTTTCTTGAGTGTAAGCTGTTCATAGTAAATAAGGATAAGCCCAAACGTTAACTGAAATACCTGAGCACTGAATGTCCGTGCTCTCGAACACAGCAATAATACTGTATAGACGCAAGAGGCTGGTTTGTAATCTGAAACCAAAATATATATTGGGTAAAAAAATATACTAACATTTTCACGATGAAACCCACTGAGGACTGAGTATGCTCAGTGGCAGTAGAATGTAGGCTGAGTGTTGAAAGGGGGAAATAGAAAACTAAATTGAAAGGGCCAATATAGTGGAGTATTCTGGAAAAGGTTGTGACTAGCTGGCTGGAATCCTGAATGGGAGTATTTCACACTGAAATATGTGGTGTGCTTCCCACCCCAGAAGTTTTACTTGTGTTCCAGAAACATTTTCTTCCAGTTTCCTTTGCACATATGCTAATATTTATTTATTTAAAATATATTTGTTCTACCTTAATCCTTAAAAAGGACACAATATAGCTCCCCTTAGAAAGACAATATTCGAAAGCAGCAAGTCATTCAAATGTTAAAAAAGAATTAAGTAATTATATTTAAAGTGTTAAAGAAAAGCATCACAAAAATCAGATTTAAAAACAACAAAGTATAAGCCATTCCATTTATTGTCTCCTAGACAGTTAGTCACTGATGCAAAGCCTGCCTGAAGATAAAGGTCTTTACCTCCTTGTGAAGGACAATATATGTGGCGCCAGCCTGGCATCCTGTGGGAGGGAGTTCCAGAGTCTCTTCTATTTCCCCCCAAACACACCTGTGAGGGTGGTGAGACCGAGACAAAGGTTTCCTCAGATGATCTTAACACTCAGGCAGGCTCATAATAGGAGATGCAGTCTTTGAGATAGTTTGGATCCAAACTCTTTAGGACTTTATAGGTTGAAACCGTTGCTTTGAATTATGCTCAGAAATGGATTGGTAGCTAGTGGAGCTGCTGTAACGGGGGGTATGTGATCCCCGTAACCAGCCCCAGTTAATAATCCGGCTGCTATGTTTTGGACTCATTGAAGTCCAAATGTGCAAATGCACTCCTGGCCGCTGCTGAAGTCTGGGCATCGAGTCGCAGAGATGAATCCATGAGTACCCCAAGCTGTGCACCTGTGTTTTCAGGGGGAGTATAATTCTTGTTCCTTGATCTGCCCTTTTGACTGCCCAGGAGCACCTCTGTCTTGTCTGGATTAAGTTTCAGGTTATTAACTCTCATCCAGTCTATTAGTGACCCCAGACACTAATCTGGAACTGAAAAAGCTTCTTTGCATTTGGATGGAAAGGAGAGATAAGTGTTGGATGTAACCCATATACTTGTGACACCAAATCCCAACACTCTGAACAACTTCTGCCAGCAGTTTCATATAGATGTTGAATAGCATAGGGGACAAAACAGATCCCTGAGGAGCATCATGGGCTAATGAACAGAAGCAACACCAGAAGCAACAAGGCATAACAATCCATTTAAGAACCTCAGATTCAGAATCCTTTATTATGATCAACAGGTCAGAAAAAAATTAGTAACAGAATTACATAATAATGAGAACTATTAGATACAAATTAAATATACACAATATAATTAATGGTTAAAATAGAACTTAAGATAGCCATTAAACATTTTCATGGTACCATTTCTTGCTGGGAAGCTAATGGTGCTGCACAAAAGCTGGCTATTGGATAGCTCGGTGGGTTAGATATCTGGCTATGGAGCCAGAGGTTGGTAGTTTGATACCTCACTGTGCCTTCTTGACAGGGGCTGGACTAGATGAACCATAGGGTCGTTTTCAGCTCTACAGTTCTAAGTTATTACAGTTGTGCCCCGCTTAATGATTACCCCATATTACGACGAATCCGCTTCACGACGATGTTTTTGCGATCACATTTGTGATCACAAAACGATGGTCTAAATGGGTTTTTTTCGCTTTGCGAAGATCGTTTCCCTGCTTCGGGAACCGATTCTTCGCATTATGACGATCAAAACAGCTGATCGCCAGGTTTTCAAAATGGCTGCCGGGTGCTCAAAATGGCTCCCTGCTGTGCTTAGGGATGGATTCCTTGCTATACAGGCACAAAAATGGCCGCCATATGGAGGATCTTCGCTGGATGGTGAGTTTTTAGCCCATTGGAACGCATGAGCCGGATGTTAATGCATTTCAGTGGGTTTTTAAATTTCGCTTTATGACGTTTTCGCTCTACAGCGATTTCGCTGGAATGAATTAATGTCGTTAAGCGAGGCACCACTGTATTATGATTACTATTATATTATTATTTAATCATTACTGATAGGCTCTGGTCTGTTTGCAGATAGTGTATATAGTGTTCTCTCAGACATTCACTAATTGGCTCTTGATGACTCAAGGAGCTCCCACTGTTTGCAAACGCAATGGTGGCAAAGAAGAATGACTTCTTCACCATAACCACTGCCATGGTTAGCCATTCGAATGGGCCCTAGGTTGTGTTTGGTTGGATTCACTTGAGTTTTCTGCCATCATCACTAGTCTCCTTCCCACTCCATTACCACCAGCTCCCCAGGAAACCAGGGGAACAGGTTGATTTGTTTTATGGGAGGAAACACTTAGGAGTGATTGTGTCAACAGACCTTCCCATTTCTCCATTCCATAGATCAACCAGGGCTTCAACATAATTGCTTGCCAAGGTGACAGGAAATTCCCCAAGAGCTGTGAGAAAACTAGAGCCTCGTGGCGCAGTGGTTAAAACGCTGTACTGCAGCTAAAACTGTGCTCACAACCTGGGGTTCAAATCCCAGGTAGCCGGCTCAAGGTTGACTCAGCCTTCCATCCTTCCGAGGTCGGTAAAATGAGTACCCAGCTTGCTGGGGGGGCAATGTGTAGCCTGTATAATTAAAATTGTAAACCGCCCGGAGAGTGCTTGTAGCGCTATGGGGCGGTATATAAGTCCAATAAATAAAATAAATAAAATAATAAATAAATAAAACTATTTGGATCCATCCTCCACCTGGGCTAGACCATCTTAGTTAGGCCCCCTACCCCTGCAGGGGCTCTGAGTCCCAGTGAATCTAAATCCTACCAAATAATCATCTGTCCATGAGAATGAAACCACACCCACCTCTACCCCAATATAGAAAAACACGTCTAAAGTATGCCTGGTGGCATGTAGGACATGAAGTGCTTATAAGGTTTGAGTCACTCCTGACAAAGCTGCTATGGCATGGACCCCTAGATCCCTTTCATGTGTACGACTCCCTGCCCTGTATTCTACTTCTGAAAGATGGGGCATTGCTTTGTTTTGGGGAGACAGTTACAAGTTGAGGACACTCAAGATGGGCACAAACTGCTGGTTTGGCTGTTATTTATCCTTTGGCTGAACAGATGTGCTTCCCAGCCCCACCTCCTTGGGCAGGCACCCACTCAGAGACAGTGCTTGGAGGAGATAGGGTTTGGAAGGATGAACTGGGATGAACCACCGAAGTGGTGTTTCGTGCCCATCTCTAGACAGCACATAACAAGGCATACTTCAATCACAAGTTCCAGTGCTGCCAGTACTAGTAAAAAATTCAGATCCACACTAGGATATAAGTCTTTAAAATAAACCTATCAAATTTGTCACTTCTAAGAGTAAAACAAATTTGAAACAAGATAAAGAACATGGCACAATTTATCATAATATTCTACATTGCAAAGTTGGCATTTGAATGCTGTTTTTAAAGATGCTGCTTAAAATAATGTTTATTGGACTTTTACCAATGTGAAGCTGCATTAATTTTTTTTTCAAGCTGTGTTAGTGAGATGGTAGTGCTTTTTAGTCCCACAGAGAATTACAGCAACTGCTGCTTGAAAGACAAGGATGGGCAATCTTAATTCGTTTAGCTTTGATGAGATTGTAAAACATGCCGGAATCCTAGAGATAGGGTTGTTCATGTTTTGTTGCAACATGTTTAATTTTCAGAGTTCCTTGGCATTCAAGTAATGTTTATTGAAAGTGCAGCTACTGAATGAGGCTCAATACTTGTAAAGACAACACACATTTGCCATTGGCAAGAGCTGTTACTAGTATTAGCTCTCTTCTAAACATTTGTGTTATCTACATTAAGATTTTGAGTGTCATTTTTTTGAATTTGACTCCTTCCTAATATAGTACAGCAATTCCTTTCTTTCTGGAAGTAATAGAAATAGCCTTAACTGGAACTGTATTACATATTTATATCAGGGATCAGGCTGCAAATTCATTCTTCTCCAGAGAAGCAGAAAGATCATGTGAAAATGGTGACCACATGTTGTCAGACTGCATGATTTAACAAAACCAAAGGCAATCATTTCAAAGAAAAATGTTTTATTTTCTGCCAGCAGAGTATAATGGAGAGAAATTGACTGGTATTATTTTTAAAAATTGCTCAAATCACTGTAGTTAGTGTAAAATTGTCTCTGGAACCATTTCCTGTAAGTTAACCAGACATAAGATTGTATCCTTTCTATTTTGAATACTGAAGCTCATATTTCATCTGTCTTGTGTGGAGCCCATCAGGTATAATAGCTCTTTCTGATGGTCTCTTCATTTACCCTTTCTTTTTCTTTTTCTTATGCAGAAACATAGTCAAAATAATACAGATAGTTTTTTGCAAGTACTGTTAGTTGCACAATGACCTGTCACTAGATTTGAGCCTTAATCTAGTAACTTATTGCAACGTGCATTGTGAATCTAGCAATGAAATTAAAATTTTTGTTATTTGGTTGTGTTCAGATAGTATTCGTTTCAATGTTATAATACTTTTTTTTTCCTGATAAGCCTTACAAGCACTCAGATAATACACCAGATACTGATGATGACAAAAATTCAAGACCACTTGTTCTATATAAGGAAAAGGTGCTTCTTAATATTTGATACTGGTGTTCTCTCACTGAAAGAATACTTTAAGATGGTAGGTATTTCTGAGGGGAAAAAAACCTGTTGTCAGTCTCTCTCTCTCTCTCTCTCTCTCTCTCTCTCTTTCTCTCTCTCTCTCTCTCTCTCTCTCTCTCTCTCTCTCTCTCTCTCTGAATAGCTTTATGCATATATACAGAAACACAGATCTCCAGTAGCCAATACAATTACTGTACTGTATCATTAGAAGCAGAGTTCCCTTAAGAAGAAAAGACTGTTTACTGCCCTGTTGCTGTTATTTACTACGTTTTTACCCATGCCTCTTTTGTTGTGTAATTAATTAATTGGAGGAGAGCACAGATTCATTTTCATGCCGGAGGTCTCAGCAGGTAGCACTACAAGATTTGTGTGCCTGGAGAGATAATGATTTCCCTTGGTTATGAAAAAGAGTATATTTTAAAAGATGCCATACATGCAGTCTCCTTACTGGCTTTGTCTTGAAGAATTTTTCAATTATTAATTGATCACATTATTTTTATTCTTGAATTGAAAGTTTGTTTATTGGTTTACTCTAGCCTTTTTATCTTTTCCATACAAAAAAGAGACCTTCATAGAACATGCAGTAGAGCCACATTACATTATTTATTTTTATTTTATTTTATTTATTTATTGTATTTATACCCCGCCTATCTAATCATTTCGACCACTCTAATTATTTTTATTCTTGGTTATGTTGGTAGTTGTTTAGCACTTTAAAGATAGTTGCCACTAATTTCAGCTAAGATCAGAAGTAGAGATGGGGGTATTCGTATTTGTATATGAATACGAATATTACCGCACAGCTGGACTTAATGAGAGCTAAGACTGTTCATTCACACATCCGCTGGTGGTTTTGGTGGCCCCACTCATCCTTCCAGTTGCTCCTGGAGCATCAGTCTCCTCCTGTTTGGCTGGCCTCTCCTGCTGAGTGGCCAGCCAAGCAGGAAAAGAGTGGCGCTCTGGGAGTAATTGGAAACATAAGCGAATGGTCTAGTCCCTGTGGCCGGACTCTCATTACGTCCAGCTGTGTGGGGATATTCATATTTGAATTAAAAAAAAAAACCCATCTCTAATCAGAAGTGATTAGGCAGCCAGTTTAATGCTTTTAAGAATTGGTGCAATATGGCTCCACCTGTTCCAGACAGAATCCTTGGTATCAAATTCTTTACTGGTTCATGCATCCTCAAGGGAAAATCCCACATAGAAGATACTACAGTAAAACAGTTTTGATTGTACCCAGGACAAATCACTATAGTCAGGCTATAGTCCTAGTTATGAAAAGCTAGGTTGAAAATGGACCCACCAGGGTCTTTGGCAACTATAGACCCACGAATACCCTGAGCTGCTCACTTCTTCTGGAGGAAACAGTCCCTTCTAACACTGTTTGTATGTCAGCTTATTGGATCTGGGACTTGGGACAGAACCTTTGTTTTATCGGGATTCACCTTCATTTTTTAAATCAACGTCCCTTCAATCCAGTTGTTCATTCTTCAGTATATGATTAGATGAAACTGGGACAGTAAGCCTACCTGTTGTGGGCCACATGTCACTCCAGAATCTGTGTTGGAGAGCAATACATTACATTTTGGAAATACAGACTTCATTGGTTGAAAACAAAAACAATCAACAATCCTCACTGGTTAAAAACAAATATTAACATCTTTAATCTGGCAAAGATTCCTGGGGTTTTAGTATAACATAGCTGTCTGGTTGTCTTTACTAACCTGTTCTCTGTATACCAGATCTTTCTTCTGAAGCCCTCTAGACCCCCTTTTTTTTAAGAGAACCATGTTTCTGATTGCATGATAAACAGCATGACTAGGTAAGGACATGGCAGCCTTGTTTGTCAACCACTGCTGCTTTAAGCTTCATTTTGTGTTTACCAAAGTGAAGGCCAAGAATCTGCATCTTGAATCACAATTACAATGCATGCAGCCACAAAATATTTATCAGTTGTTCAAGAAATGTAAGGGATAAGGGCTTCCATGCAGGCAAGACTAACTTTGGTATGTTTCTTTATGAAAGTAAGCAACTTAAGATAAGAACATACCCTATTTCTCTGAAAATAAGACCGGGTCTTATATTAATTTTTTCCTCCAAAAAAATGCATTAGGGCTTATTTTCAGGGGAGCTGATTTGATGCCAAGGAGCGAGTTCCTGGTGGTGCACAACTCCTTCCTCCCTGGTCACCTCTTCCCTCCATGAGTGGGGGGGGGATAGGAGGGGAAGAAGTTTTAAGTCTCTCTCGAGTGCTTGGAAGCCAATCAAGAACCAGCGCCTGAGTGGTTAGGGTTGTCATGGGGAGACCCAGGCTCGCAGGCTGTGGTGGTGGAAGAGGGTTGGGTTGAAGAGGAGAGATAAAGATGCATGGGGGGGGGGAGAAAGGATAGGAGACAGGAAAGGGAGGAGGAGTGGTGATGATGTTGATGTTATTGTCCCCAACACAAATTGACCTCAAACCCCTTCCACTGCAGGACTGGACATTTTCTGTTTCATTTTCGGAATGCACTTGCTTGTTGAAGTGGTGGTAGAGGGGAAAGTATGGATCTCGCTGGCTTGCATGAACTCAGATGGAGTCAACCCTGGTTGCTGCACAATGAATTCCTGGTGGAGGCAGGTTTTCACTTAACTGGGGCTTATTTTGGGGGTAGGGCTTATATTATGAGCATTCTGAAAACTAGGGCTTATTTTCAGGTTAGGTCTTATTTTTGGGAAATGCAGTAGTTGGCTGGCTAGCTCAGTGAGTATGCTATCTGACTGTGGAACCAGAAGTTGGGGATTTAATTCCTCTATCTCCTGGGAGGGGAACTAGCCTGTGTAGCCATGGGCAAGTTGCACAGTCCAAGGGTGACCCCAGAAGAAGGGAAGGATAAACTATGTCTGAGTACTTTTTGCTGTGAAAAACATGGAGTATATTTTCATAAGCTGGATTTGACTTGACAGCATGTGTTTATTGTTATTAAGATGTTTGTATAGTATTCTAAAACTGGTGATGGACTTGTCTTTCAGAGAGAGACGTTCGTTATGGTGATGTGGTTTTTTTTTCAGTACCATCCTAATAGGAATGGGAATTCTATATTGTTTTGAACATTGCCTTTAAAAATTCAGCTGCATTATTCAAATGGCTAGTTCAGGGAATGCTTATTGAGAAAAAAAAAACATTTTAATCTAAAGACAGATCTCAAAATCATGTCTAGTTATATAAAGTTAGTCTTGTTTTAAAGCGCCAGTTACTTTCCATACACACTTACTTGTCTTGTTCATTCTCTTTCATAATATTCTTTCAGTCTCAGAAGTCTCCTTCTGGCTTTCTCTTTGTCATACTTCTTAAAATAGAGAAGTTTTAGAAGTAGCTGTGTTAGTGTATAATAGACAAAACAAAAAATAAAAGACAAACATAAGACAAAAAATGGTAGCATCTGCAAGACTACTGTTATATTTTGCGGGGTACACATAGATGTTTAAAATTGTGGGGTGGACTGACGCAAAACATTAAGGAGGCTGGTAGATGAAAGCTGGTAACCATAGGTGCCCTACGATGCTAAGACTAGCAAGCAATAGTTGGTATTTTCATGGCTGCATTAAAAAGTGGCGGGGGGGGGGAAGAAAAATGATGAGGCAGAGAAAGACAGACTTTAATAGCCCTAAATCATGTTACCTAGCCACTGAAACCCCAACAGCAATCCTAATTCCATAATCATGTACCCACTCAATCCTAATAATGTAATAATTTTTAATAAAGCTAACCACATTGAATGAGAGGACAAAGATAAAGAGTATTCCAAAACATAGAAATACTATGCAAGTCTTTTTCTTCACCTGGAACTTGAAGAAATGGCTGGCACAGCTGTTACAAAGGCATATACACCATGTAGTGACCTCAGGTTGTGTCTTCCATGGTTGTTGTGTCTAGAGGAGATCTAGGGATTTATGGGGGTGGAGTCAGCTGCCACTCATTTTCTGTATTACTACTGATTTCCCTCCCCTTAATTCAGATCACTGATCATCTTCTTATCCCTATGAATGCCAAATGGAACATGAAGTGTCTGTTGTAGTGTTTCTCCTTCCAGAACTCTGCCTTGTAGTCAGTCAGGCATCAAACAAATAACCTCTGAGCAGGGTTGTTTTGGCACATTTGTCTGAAGACTGTGTACATTTTGAGCCCCTAGCAGACTTTGTGAACAATGTGAGATGGAATTTTATAGACTTTTAACAACCTCCTAATAACTCATAATAATGTTGGTTTAATGTTAAGGAAGGCAGAATAAAAAGTTCAAGTTTTATTATACCTGGACTTCTGATACAATTTCTTTGTTCTTGTTTGATTTTTGGTTGACAGAAATCCAATGTTAAGAAGCTTGCTTTTGTATAATTGTTCTCTATTTTGCTATATCTCTGCTTTTTCTCTCAACATTTCTGCAAGGAAGGAATGCTTACTAATCAGAGACAGCCCTAAAGGGTCTGTGGCACCGTGGACTGATTTAAATCAAGATGATTTAAATCACCAATGACTCTTCATGGATTTTAATCAACACTTCTATTTACACTTCAGTGGTTTTCTAAAAGAAGGTACAATCCTATTGGTTGGTAAACATTTAAAACATTTTGATTTACAACAAAATAGAGTCTCTTCCACAGATTTGTGACATCTTTTGACACTGCAGAGAGCATATTATAAAGAAAAAGTAATATTTTAAGGTCAAATTATGCATTTTTAGAATGCTAGAGGGTGAAGTATTATTTATTTACTTCAGATGTCTGTAAGCATCCTCAAGAAGAAACAACTGATTAGTGGAGAGGTTAGTATTTTATAATGAGCTTGACTGGGGGGGTTCATTATGTAATAATAACAATAACAATTTCATATCTGACTGTTCTCAATTTAAGAGAATAGAAATGTGATAATCAGAGGATTAAGTAGACACGGTAGCTAGAGAATGATGATCCTGACAAGGGGTATTCGTTCCATAGTTGCCCAGTATATGTGTCTCTGTTCCCAGGACCGGGGCTTACTTTGACATCTGAAATCTGCTTCTTCCAGCAAAATGATTGAGTATGAATGTCTGAGGTAGTGTACTTGGAGAACCACGTTATGCTCCTGCTCTGGATTTATTATTTAAGGGGACATGCTTTTATCTGTCCAGCATACAGTAGTTGGCCAAGAAATTTTACTTCAAATGTGAATATATCTGCATTTGGGATCAAGGAGGAGACAGGTTGAAAAGGTAGAAGACGGAGAGCTGGCAAATGGGACATTTCAAAATTTCCTTCCTGTAAATCTGCTGAAAACATATCATGGGAAAGCATCCTGAACCCTTACATATCAGGGTAAATATAAATCATGGACAACTTGACTTTACTGAATCAGCAATGAATAACTGAAGAATGTGATGCAGTCATGCAAAGCCATCAGAACTGGTCAAGTGTCCATCATGTTTAGGGATAGAGGAACTAAATTATCATGGAATAGTGAAGTTGGAAGGGGCCTACAAGGCCATCAAGTCCAGCCCCCTGCTCCACACATGAATACAATCAAAGCATATCTGCCAGGTCATTATCTAACTTTTTCTTGAATGCCTCCAGTGTTGGAGCACTCACCAACTCCCGAGGTAACGGGTTTGACTGTCGTACTGCTCCAACAGTTAATAGGTTTTTCCTGATATTTAATATGTAGTTAATTTTTAATATAAACCATCCTATAATGCAGTCCTTGCCCCAATACTTGAACTAGATTGAAGTTGGCTTCTGGTTTTTGAAGTTCTTTATTTACAAAAGTATTGATTTGAGAATATGGCATAGATAAGTGCACAGAATACAGAAACTGCATAATAAAAGCCATACGTTAGGTGAAATTGTATGAAATTATGTATAATTTTAGTAGAATAGAAGAAATATTTGCAAAAAAGCACACACATTTTTGTACAGACTTTAACCTCTAGATTAACTGTTATATAAAGGATTTAATGTGTACTTAATTTTTTGTGAGTTCTAGAAAGCAAAAAAAAAGTTTGTGTTGCTGATTCCCCATCGGACTGAGTCCAAAGCTCATGCTTTTAACAAAATACTCTGGAATAAATGCAGCATTTCCAGTATCAGTTGGAGCGTGAGGTCCATTGGCTTCCTCTTCCCACCATAGTAGCAGTTTTCAAAGTGGTCGCAGTATTCATTTTTTTAAAGTAAAAGTGAAAATAGGACAGAACCTTTAAGACTAACAGTGTATTTCACTGTGAGCTATCTGGATCATCCACCTTTCCAGACAGAAGTAAAAAGTGGATAGTAATCCATGAAAGCTCACACTGAAACACTTGGTTGTGAAAATGATCAAGAACAGACTCTATTGCAATCAAGAAACCAAAAGAATCTGGAACACTGTCATTTGGGAGCTTCTTGAGGGGTTGAGTTCCTGGCACTAGCACACACATCCTGGGAATGTCCTTTCAAGAGGGTCCCCTGTTAAAGTCACCGGCTGCCCTGAGAGTCCTGGTTCCTGAAAGCAGGAGTGAAGTGGGAACTCCCACAGAGGCCAGATTGTCCCTATCTTTGCTGTCCTTCCACTAGCAGGTAGAGGCCTTTGTCTTCAGGCAAGCCTTCCCTCAGTGCCTGGCTAGCTGGTTGTGATTTGTAGTTGGATTGTTATGCTTTGACTGGGTTTTTAGTACTACAGTATTTGTGTTTTCCATTTCTCAGAGTGTTATTTATCTTTAAATATTTGTATACAGTGGTGCCTTGCTTAACGGCGATAGTCCGTTCCAGGAAAATCGCTATTAAGCGAAAATGTCGTAAAGCGAAAATAAAAACCCCATTGAAACACATTGAAAACCGTTCAATGCATTCCATTGGGCTAAAAACTCACAGTCCAGCGAAGATCCTCCATACGGCGGCCATTTTCGCTGCCTGTGTAGCGAGGAATCTGTCCCTAAACACAGCAGGGAGCAATTTTAATTACCTGGTGGCCATTTTGAAACTTCCGATCAGCTTTTTAAAAAACCATCGTTTTGCAAAGAATCGGTTCCCGAAGCAGGGAACCGATCGTCACAAAGCGAAAAAACCCTATTTAGACCATCGTTTTGCGATCACAAAAGCGATCGCAAAAACGTCGTCATGAAGCAGATTTGTCGTAATGCGGTGTAATTGTAAAGCGGGGCACGACTGTACTTACAGTTTATAGCTATAATATTGTCTTCTACTGATGTAAGCTGCTTCTTTATACTCCTTGTTCTTAATTTTAAATATTGCCTTTCAGTAATAAGGCACTTGTTAAGGAGAAAGGCAGTGTAAATTAGAAAGAAAGAAAGAAAGAAAGAAAGAAAGAAAGAAAGAAAGAAAGAAAGAAAGAAAGAAAGAAAGAATGAATGAATGAATGAATGAATGAATGAATGAATGAATGAATGAACAAACTTGGGGAATCTATTGGTCTACCCCTGGTCAGAGATTTTTCAAGGTTGGCCAGTAAAGCTAGTCAGGGGTTCCCTGAGCTCCCTCCCCTGCTCCTCTCTTTTACTATGATTCCAGTACAGAATTTCCCACCGTGCCTGCAATAAATATTGCCAAATAGTGATTGCTAAATAGTGATTTACTATTTGGTACTATCAACAAAATATTTTTAAAAATCCACCCTAGCCCACATGTTAAGTTTCTGATCTGCACTGGGGGTCCTGTACAAAGAGTAGGGTACCCTCACTGTGAAAAAAGACACAAGTATCAGCTGTATTTTTTTAAAACAAGCCAAATTTTTGCCCTCAGTTTATCCCATAAAAACTTCTGCCCGGAATCACAATGGTTAGATTTCAAGGAATCTAAAGAATTAACTAGGCTGAAATTATCTGTTGAATAAAGGTAAATAACTGCATGTCATTTATGTTATAAGTAGTGGCTTCTCTTGACAAGAGTGTATAATATTCTGCTGCATGGAGAATTGACTAAATATTTCTGAAGAGCACAAATCGCTAGGCACAGAACTTTCAGATCTCTTGGACTTCAGCCTGAAAATTCACGAGCCAGAATTTTGGGGATTTTAGCCAAGAATTTAAAATCCTCACATAAGTTCTCATTTAAACATGTGTGTATTGAAGGCTATGACAACCATTTTCTTTCTCTGAGGAAGAAAGAGGAAGTGGGTTGGTTTGCCTATGGTCTGTGGGAGCTATAAGGGATTAGGGAACTAATAGTCTCTCCTCCCATGGGGCTCTATATAGCATGTCTCTAAGATCTACCAATCCCCAAATCCCTTGCAGCCCATGGAGCTTTGCTGTGCCCACCAATTTCTTCCTCAAAGGAGGAAATTGGCTGAGAGTCTTGCTTCTCACCTATGTTTAATCAAAAACTCCTTAGAAGGCTTTCTTGGCTAAAACCCCCATAATTCTGGCTGGCAAAATCCTGACAAAATAAATGTAAAAATTAGAGATGGGGGAGATAATGAGGGTCCAGTCCCTTGGGGCCAGACTGTCTACTCACTGTTCTTCTACTACTGCAGGCTCCGTGCTCCCTTGCTTTTGTTACAAGAACATAATGGATTATCTCTATGGAAATTTTATTTCAGAGCATATTGGATTCCTGCCTGTTTATTTATTTTATTTATTTATTCAATTTATACCCCGCCCATCTAGCCAGAGTGGGGGAGATATGTTGATGTTTTCTCACTCTGGTAAGAAGTCTAGCCTCAGCGTTCTGCAACATTTGAAGCTTCTGCATCAATTTCAAAGGTAGCCCCACATAGAGCGCATTACAGTAGTCTAATCTCAAGACTACAAGTGCATGGACCAGAGTGGTGAGGGCCCCGACATCAAGATAAGGATGCAGCTGGGCAATCCACCTGAGATGGAAATAGACAGAATAGACCACTGATGCCACCTGGGTTTCCGTGGTAAGTGCGAGATCCAGATGGACCCCCAAGCTGCGAACTTCACTCTTTATGGTGAGAGTCACTTCCCCCAAAGAGAAGGAGTTTCCCAAACCACTGATGGCAGGGCCACCCAACCTCAGGACCTCCATCTTGTCCGGGTTCAGCCTCAGTCCATTCTCCTGCACCCATCCAACAGCCTCCAGGCAGCACTGATGAAACAGAACAGCATCCACTGTTGCTGGAAAAAAAGGAGATGTGGGGCTTTGAGCGGAGCTGATCTTCTATGCAGCCATCTTCTGATCAGAACCAGGCAAGTGCCAGAACACCAATTCCCAACTCAGAGCCTCCCCAGGAGGATACTGTGGTCAACAGTATCAAAGGTGGCTGAGATATCAAGGAGCACCAACAGTGACATTTAGCCCCTGTCGGCCTCCCTCAATAGGTCATCGACCAGGGCGACCAATGCCTTTTCTGTGCCGTGGTGCGGCCTGAAGCCTGACTGGAATAGATCCAGGGCATTGGTTTCATCCAAAAGGGCCTGAAGCTGGTCAGCCACCACCCTCTCTACCACTTTACTGAGGAAGGAAACATTGGTGAATATAATTGCCAATATCGTCCACTACCAAACTTGATTTCTTCCTAATGGGCCTAATGAGTGTCTCCTTGAGAGCAAGGGGGACCTAGCTCTCCTGGAGAGACCCATTAATTATTGCAGTGGCCCATTCAGTTGTTACAGGCCTGGCTACTTTGATTAGCCAGGCCGGACAAGGGCCAATGGAGGTGGTGGTAGCATGAGAGCGATCGAGCACTTTGTCCACCATATCTGATGTCACAGGCAAAGAATTATTTCATCTCACTGGGCAAGCCGGAACGCTGGATGTCTCTGCTCGGTTAGTTTTTCAAAAAAGGAGTTAGATCCCAGTGGATGGCCTCCACTTTAGATTTTTAAAATGCTGCAGATCGGTCAGGTGAGGTGCTGGTGGAGGCCAATCACTGTGACCAACTCCGGATAGATTGCGAACTATACGGAAAAGTTCCGTCTGCTGGTTAGAAGCTTCGCTTATCTGGACAGCGAAGTAAGCTCGACTCACAGCCCTCACCCTAGTAAGGCAATGGTTAGTAGTGATCCTGACAGCTTTCCAATTGTATTCCGTTGGGTTCTGTCTCCAATTGCACTCTAGACTTCTCCTGTTCTGCTTCATAGCTCTCAGCTGCTGATTAAACCAGGGTGCCGGATGAGCTCTGCAATGGAGAGGGCATTTAAGAGCGATTGTGTCAACAACCCTGGTGGCAGTGGCAAGCCAGCTATCAACCAGAGCCTCGACAGGAGTGCCAGTCAGCTGGAATCCTTCTCAGGGAGTCCTGGAATCCAATAGGATCCAGTAACTTTCTAAGTAAACATAAAGGTAAATGTTCCCCTTGACAATTTTTGTCCAGTCGTGTTCGACTCTAGGGGGCGGTGCTCATCCCCGTTTCCAAGCCATAGAGCCAGCGTTTTTGTCCGAAGACAATCTTCCGTGGTCACATGGCCAGTGCGACTTAGACACGGAACACTGTTACCTTCCCACCGAGGTGGTCCCTATTAATCTACTCGCATTTGCATGCTTTCGAACCGCTAGGTTGGCGGGAGCTGGGATGAGCTATGGGCGCTCACTCCGTCACATGGATTCGATCTTACGACTGCTTGGTCTTCTGACCCTGCAGCACAGGCTTCTGTGGTTTAGCCCACAGCGCCACCACTGTGTGGATCATTAAAATGGGTTTTCAGGTTCTAGGTCTGTTCATTTACTATATATACCTGTGGTTCTCTACCTTTGATGCTCCAGCTTTTTTGGATTTCTATTCACAGAAGCCCCAGCCAGCGTAGCCACTGGTCAAGGATTTTAAGCATATGTTCAAAACATCTAGAGGGCCCAAGTTACTTAGCGCATCCCTTGACCTGTGTAGAAGTCTAGCTATAGCCCTATTTTGGGTAGAGGTTGATACAAGAGTGAATACTGTTCTAAACTTATTTTCTCACAATTGGTACTTCTCTTAATATTGAACGGTGAGTTGAAAGATGCTAGGACTGGCTACACATAGGCAGGCAGCTTTTATGAGGAGGGGAATCATGGTATATTGGAAGTCATATGGAATTACTTTCTAACATTGTATGCCACCTGAAGACTTTCTGAAATGTCTAGATGTGTTATATTGTCTCGTCAGACTTCAACATGTTTTCTAGCTATCTGATGCTACATTAGATATTTGTGGGAAGGGTATGTGGATGGCTGCTGTTGAAAACCTTTACTGTGTAGCTAAGGCCCTATGCAGATACTGCAGTGTGTGGCTGGTTTTCAATATAGATCTGTTCGTTTATGTGATATGTCTCTAACTAGGATCTCTTGGGACCACCGCCACCGCCATAGAGGGATCAGTACTTAATGGGGCAGAAATATGAGTAAGCATACGTTGTGGCATCTGAATGAATTCCCAGCATGAGGAAAGCTGTTTTGCCAGTACCTATGTG